>NC_053498.1:31143184-31443184 GCF_905171775.1 Rana temporaria
GCTGAAATCACTTGGATAACCTTGTAAAAAGGAGAGTCCCCCCCCCCCCACACAACTACTTAAATCACTTGGCTAACCTTGTAAAAAGGAGAGTCCCCCCCCCCCACACAACTGCTGAAATCACTTGGCTAACCTTGTAAAAAGGGGAGTCCCCCCCACAACTGCGGAAATCACTTGGCTAACCTTGTAAAAAGGAGAGTCCCCCCCCCCCCCACACAACTACTTAAATCACTTGGCTAACCTTGTAAAAAGGAGAGTCCCCCCCACCCCAACTACTTAAATCACTTGGCTAACCTTGTAAAAAGGAGAGTCCCCCCCCCCCCACACAACTGCTGAAATCACTTGGCTAACCTTGTAAAAAGGGGAGTCCCCCCCACAACTGCGGAAATCACTTGGCTAACTTCGTAAAAAGGAGAGTCCCCCCCCCACCATTGCTAAAATCACTTGGCTAACCGTGAAAAAAGGGGAGTCCCCCCCCACCCCACGACTGCTGAAATCAATTGGCTAACCTTCTAAAAAGGGGAGTCCTCCCCACAACTGCGGAAATCACTTGGCTAACCTTGTAAAAAGGGGAGCCCCCCCCCACAACTGCGGAAATAAATTGGCTAACCTTGTAAAAAGGGTAGTCCCCCCCACAACTGCGGAAATTACTTGGTTAACCTTGTAAAAAGGGTAGTCCCACCCCCACAACTGCGGAAATTACTTGGTTAACCTTGTAAAAAGGGGAGCCCCCCCCCACAACTGCTGAAATCACTTGGCTAACCTTGTAAAAAAGAGTCTACCCCCCCCCCCAAAACTGCTAAAATCACTTGGTTAACCTTGTAAAAAGTTCTCCCCCCCCCCCCCACAACTGCTGAAATCACTTGCCTAATCTTGTAAAGAGATGGGGGGGGGGGGGTCTCCTATTTTAAAACCTTCCTCGATGCCAATGATAGCCTTTCTGCAACGGGGGGGAAAAATGTAAACCCAAGAGAAACACTTTAGAAAGTGACTTCTGAGATAGACAATGGCACAGTAAGGGACGATTGTTAAGTTGATTGAATAGGCGGATCGGCAGGGCTGAAAAAAAAAATCCCATGGTAATGTATGTGGAAGGATAAGTGATTTAAATTCTGGTGACATTTAGAATTCCGGTGCCTCCAGAACTGAGTCAGGCTACCTGTAGTTCAACAGCTGTCGCGGGCCATGGCGGGCTGGGGGGGGGGGACTTCTAGTCCTGGCAAGTGGAGAGGTATAGGCTGGCTAAAGGAGCACTTCAGGAGCTTTTGAACAAGATAAAGAGTAATGTATGTGGATTTATCAAATGAGTTGAGAATCTTTACTCAATAAATGTTATTAATAGTCACTTAAAGTGGTTGTAAACCTCAGACATGAAATATGAACAAAGCACATCCCTCTATAGTGTGTACTTGTCTCAATCCAGAGCACTAAAGGCCCATACACACGATCTGAAAATCGGATGGAAAAATTCATACGACGAGCTGTCCGACGATCTTCAGATCATTAGCACGGTGCTTTCGGCAGTCGATTTCGCCTTTTCGTCAGACAAAAGCAGGATGTGCAGACTATAAAATGTTTGTTGGATGTGAACTCAACATCCGATTTTCCTTTCATTAGTACAGTTTTCATACGAAAAACATGGTAAGAGCAAGACTACGCATGCTCAGAAATCAAAGAATACATACAAAACTATTCAACACATGACATCACTTCTGACGTTGTATTCAGGTCATATGAACATTTCCGTATTGTAAGTAACCTCTCCACTTTCCACATTCGGGTAGCATGCCACAAATAATAGACGTTCAGTCGTCCAAAAATCTAAGCCTGTGTACGAGGCTTTAGTGAAATTTCTGTCATCAGCATGGGTGACTTCTGACAAAATTTCCCTGACACCAAGAAAAAAAAGGTGACAGTGGAGGGAGCTCCAGCTGATTGAGGCAAAACAGGGACATAAGGTTTAGAAAAATATAAACTTTTAATTACAAAAATACAATAAAATACATAGAAAAAAAATACAGAGTATACGTTCACATGCAAAAATTCCTTTTCGTCTCGTCTACGCCTTTTGGCTTCCTCAGGACGAGGTTAGGAGAATTTGACAGTAAGATATTACTTATTTCATTAATCAGAATGATCGTTGGCCATACAATTGCACCGGGGACATGGCAGCTGATTGACAGTCAGCTCTGTTCCTGTGAGCTGTGTAGCTCTGCAGAGTATACCTTCAGCTCTCCGCCCCCTTTTTTCTGACATGTCAGACAAACTTTATAAATTCAGCACTTTGAATGAACGTAGAGAAGAAAAGACTGCAGATAAACAGATACAACCTGTAACGGAAGGGCCCGTGGGACTCAGAAGTTTCCCGATGCCTCTTATGTGTAGATCACCCTATGTCTCTAATAGGGGCACAGGGTGAATGAGAACCTCACTATGGTCTGGGCTAGTCAGATGTAATTGTATATATTGTGTATATTGTGTGTTGGCTGTAGTGTACTATAAAGCTTGCTGTGGTAATTAAGTCTGCTACTGTGATGTAAATGAATCTAGGATGGTCTAATGATCTTTCATTGTGTTGTGCTAATTGACCCTGTATTGTGTGAAGGTCTATTGATGATAAATGTGTATTGTGAGTTAGCAGACTGTCTAAAGGTCATGTGTGATGTGTCATGTCTGAGACATCAGCTTTAGTTAATTAGCTCATGTAAAGTATGTCAGAGCTGGAGTCATGATGTCTACCAAAAATATGTGTATTGGGGCTCCTTGTGTAATGTTGTGGGTTGTCATTGTTCATTTTGGTTATTAACTGTATATAAGAGCCTGATTTTCTCAATAAAGGGTCTATTCGTGTTGAACCTCAAACAGAGCTGTGTGTCTCATTATTGGGGTTTGTTTGCCTGACTGTGGAGTGTCGATCGCTGTCTTGGGTTCGGGAATGGAATATCTTAAACGGCTTTAAACCCCTGTCCCATTTGGGGTTCCGTTACACAACCTATGTAGGAGGATTTGTTTCATTTCTGTGTATCACCTGATATACAGTGCCTTCAAAAGGTATTCATACCCCTTGACATTTTCCACATTTTGTTATGTTACAACCAAAAACGTAAATGTATTTTATTGGGATTTTATGAGATAAATCAACAAAGCATAAGGAAAATGATAAATGGTTTTCAATTTTTTTTTACAAATAAATATGTGAAAAATTTGGTGAGTCAGTACTTTGTACTAGAACCACATTTTGCTGCAATTACAGCTGCAAAATATCTCAAGCTCTGTCAGATTGGATGGAGAGCATCTGAGAACAGCAATTTTCAAGTCTTGCCACAGATTCTCAACTGGATTTAGGTTTGGACTTGGTCTGGGCCATTCTAACACATGAATATTCTTTGATCTAAATCATTCCATTGTAGCTCTGGCTGTATGTTTAGGGTCAAAGTCCTGCTGGAAGGTGAACCTCTGCCCCTGTTTCAAGTCTTTTGCAGACTCTAACAGGTTTTTCTCTAAGATTGCCCTGTATTTGGTTTCATCCATCTTCCCATCAACTCTGACCAGCTTTCCCACCAGAAGTTACTTTACCATTCTTATGCAGATGACACACAACTGTATTTTCGCATATGCAATAAAAAGGATCATTATCTCGGACTAGATAAATGCCTTACTATGATAGAGAACTGGATGACAAACAGTTATCTTAAACTCAATGGCTCAAAAACAGAACTTCTCCTGTTTCACGCCAACTGAAAAAATCATCCCGCAACAACATGGACACCCCCGCCCATTCTGGGGAAAACCATCACCCCTAGCACCAAAGTCAAAAGTCTCAGAGTCATTTTCGACACTAACATGACAATGAATGCACAAATAGGGTCAGTAGTCAGCGGATCCCACCATCTGATGCGCCGACTACGCAGACTCACTCCATTTATCCCAAAAGAAGACATAGCAGTCGTGGTGGGTACAATTATCAACTCCAGACTTGACTATGCAAATGCCCTCTATCTAGGACTCCCCAAATACCAAATCACTTGTCTGCAAGTCGTTCAAAATACGGCCGCTCGACTAGTGACTGGTAAAAAAACATCGGAATCAATCTCACCTTCTCTGAGATCCCTTCATTGGTTGCCAGTAAAAGACAGAATCAATTTTAAGGCACTCTGTCTAACGCATAAGTGTATTCAAGGCAACGCCCCCCAATATCTATGCGAAAAACTAAAAGCTCACAACCCCAATCGCATTCTGCGATCCACCAACCAAAATCTACTCCAGATACCCAAAGCCAGATACAAGTCCAAAGGAGAACGAAGATTTGCAGTCCAAGGACCTAGACTGTGGAACTCTCTACCAACCACCATCCAATTGGAGGGGAACCACTTGGCCTTCTGAGGTCAAAAAGGTTACTCAGGAATAGATACTAGGTGCCCAGAGGAGATTCAGTTCGCATGTGTTGCGCTATATAAGTTTTTCACTCACTGACTCACTCATCCCCACAACATGATGCTGCCACCACCATGTTTCACAGTGGGGATGGTGTGTTCAGTTTTTCTCAATTTTGGTCTAATCTGACCAGAGCACCTTCTTCCACAGGTTTGCCGTGTCCCCCGTATGGCTTCTCGCAAACTGCAAACGGGACTTATTATGGCTTTCTTCAACAATGGATTTCTTCTTGCCACTCTTCCATAAAGACCAGATTTGTGGAGTGCATGACTAATAGTTGTCCTGTGGACAGATTCTTTGCAGCTCCTCCAGAGTTACCATGGGCCTCTTGGAGCCAAGGAGCCTCTGCTCTCATGCACATTCACTGGATCAAGATCGGGCTCAGGTAAGTATAAGGTGGGGAATGGGGGGGGGTCCTGGACACAGAAGGTTTTTTTCTACCTTATAGCAGAGAATGCATTAACCACTTGTGGGCCGGCCCATGTAGATATACGTCGGCAGAATGGCACGGACAGGCATAATCACGTACCTGTACGTGGCCCTTTAAATGCCTGCTGCGTGGTCGCGAGCGCGCCGCCGGCGGGGCACTCGCGACCCTGCCACCTTCCCCGTGAGTCGGACCGCGGGTCCCGCGGACTCGATCGCTGCGGGGATCCACGCTATCGTCTCACGGAGCTATAGAGCGGGGAAATGCTTGCGTAAACAAGCATCTCTCCGCTTTGAGGAATGACAATGACACTAATTTTGGAGGGGGCAGATCAGTGTACTCGGAGCGGAGATCAATGTCATGTGACACAGAGCCCATCCCCCCTACAGTAAGAAACACTATGCAGGGAACACTTAACCCCTACAGCGCCAACTAGTGGTTAACCCCTTCACTGCCAGTGTCATTTTCACAGTAACCAGTGCATTTTTATAGCACTGTTTGCTGTAAAAATGACAATGGTCCCAAAAACTGTGCCAAAAGTGTCTGATGTGTCCGCCATAATGTCGCAGTCACGATAAAAATCGCTTATCGCCGCCATAACAAGTAAAAAAAAATATATAAAAATGCCATAAAACTACCCCCTATTCGTAAACGCTATAACTTTTGCGCAAACCAATCAATAAACGCTTATTGCGTTTTTTTTACCAAAAATATGTAGAAGAATACGAATCGGCCTAAACTGATAATTTTATATATATATATATATATATATATATATATATATATATATATATATATATATATATATATTTATTTTATTTTTTGGGGATATTTATTTAAAGTATTGTGAGTTCCGGCCACAATTTCACTTTTTAAATATAAATACCCCTGTAATACACAAGCTTAATGTATTCTAGTAAAGTTAGTCTGTAAACTAAGGTCCGTTTTGTTAGGTTGTTACAGCATTTACACTTTATAAAATAAAAATTGACTGGGGTCATCTTAAGTGTGGGCATCATGAAGCCAGACTGTATGACTTCCTGGATTTCAGCCTTGCAAATCTCTCACATGCTCAGTGCTGCACAAGCAGTGTCAGATCAGGTTTCAGCACCTGTGCTGTCCAAGTCACATGATTCTTTGAGACTGGGGAATGCACAGACTCCTGGAAAGTTACACCCACTACATTCCCAGGAGTCTGTGCGGTGTAGGTTAGGAAGCATTAAGCACCTAGGTGCAGGAAGTGGGAAGATTAACTATTCTGCCTAGCAACAACACTTTGAAGGCATCTAAAAAAAATATTTTTCATAAAGGACCAATGACATTTTTTTAAAACTACTGATGTAATGTTATATTTATGGGTGGAACTCCACCCATAAAAAAAGTAAGTAATAGTAAAAAGTAAAAAATATTGAATTTTTTTCAAAATTGTCGCTCTATTTTTGATTGTAGCGCAAAAAATAAAAACCGCAGAGGTGATCACATACCACCAAAAGAAAGCTCTATTTGTGGGAAAAAAAGGACGTTAATTTTTTTGGTGAGCCACGTCGCACGACCGCACAATTGTCAGTTAAAGCGATGCAGTGCCAAATCACAAAAAGTGGCCTGGTCTTTGACCAGCAAAATGGTCCAGGGCTGAAGTGGTTAAGATAATAAAAAAACCTTAGAGTAACTCCACTTTTGTTGAGAAAACACACTCCCCTCTGGGTGATCTCTGTACATTGCAGGGTTTTTAACAAACTTTTTTGCTGATTCCTACCTTTAGTTATTCTGAAGAAATCGCTGCTTGTGTCCATGTGCTAAGTGAATCTAATGGGAGTGACTTTATAATTATCAATCAGCTGTGCACCTGCCGAACTCTAATGAGGAAAGTGGTAAGGTCTGCATCCCTTTACATGTGATTTCCCTTTGGAAGGATCTCACCAAAAATTATGTTTTTGTTGCAGGGGATGCCCAAAAATCTTGATGCAGACTTCTGAGAAAGCTAGTAAGCCAATCACACAAGCAGGAAAGGACATTTCTGGGGGTGTCTTCTGTACATCAGTGGTTCTCAACCTCAGTCCTCATGGTCCCCCCCAACAGGCCATGTTTGCAGGTTTTCCTTTATCTTGCACAGGTGCTTTAAATCAGAGTCAATGGCTTGGTATTTTGGACAGCTATTTTATTTAAAAGAAATTCCCAAAACATGGCCTGTTGTGGGGGGGGGGGGGGGGGGGGGGTACTTGAGGACTGTGGTTGAGAACCACTGCTGTACACCATCTGTGTACAGAACACCTTCAGGTCACCATATTGCATTTTACAGAAAATTTCAGAGCTCCAGACTAAAAAGGGAAAGGTAATTTTTAATAACATTTAAAGGGTATCTCCACTTTAATGGGAAAAAATAGCAAATAAAGAAAAAATAATGCAGCGCCTATGTACTATGCAGTACTTGTGCTATCTAAATGTATGGGTAGATCAGAGTGTAGTTAAACTCTGATGCAGATTGTTAGTAGAAAAATGCGGTCTCTGTCTTAGCTTGGCTGTGCTGTGAGTCCATTCTGCTGTACTGAGGTGTTCTTCCAGCCCTGGTGGCAGTAGTGGAGTCGAGGTTTGGGTGCTCTTTCTCAGCAGCCAATCACAAGGGTTTGTCCTCGCTGTGCATGCTGGGGAGGGGTATTTATGGGGCAAACGCCATTGGTTCTGGGTCTTCTTTGTCCAGTGTGGCACCCACCTTTAGGGTGGCCACATCACGGCCCCCCGGCGTTATGGCTTGCCGGGAAGTGCGTGCCACGCGGTATTCCTGGTTCCGGGGCCATGCTGACCCCAAGCATCTGAACCGTGACGGGGACCCAGTGAGTGACTGGGTTCCCACGTTTGAAGATCCCAAGCTGTAGTGCTGTTCAGTGGGGAGTCAGTCTAAGGGGCGCCATTGAGAGGCTGGCGGTCCAAAAGGGCCTGGACAAACCACCGGGATCGAGGTAGCCGGAGACTGAATGATTGATTACCTGTCGGTCGGTACCTGGGCGACAAGCTGAAGGAGATCCAGGCGTAACTCATCTAAGGAGGGATATCTCCAAGAATTCAACCCAGAGGGGACCTGTGGCAGAGGTATCTTCTTTAGTTAAAGCGACGCAGTGCCGAATCGCAAAAAGTGGCCTGGTCTTTAAGCTGCATAATGGTCCGGGGCTAAAGTGGTTAAAGAAATCTCCTATTTTTCTCCTAGACATAAATGAGCAATTAAACCTTGCAGTGCCGGGCTCTATTTTGCCTTCTTCTAGATCACAGTGAAGCATACACGTTACAACCTGACCATACAATCTACTATAGATTTACCAAGAATATTGTATTATGAGGACGCATCTAAAATATCCAATCTGAATCCAATCAGGCAAACCTTACACTATATAGTTGTTGATATTAATAATGATGATAATAATCAGATTGTAATGTACAGTATATGGTGAGCTTAACCAATTAAGGACTGGAAGGATTTGCCCCCTTAACCACTTAAGCCCTGGACCATTTAGCTGGCCGAAGACCAGAGCATATTATGCGATTCGGCACTGCGTCGCTTTAACTGACAATTGCGCGGTCGTGCGACATGGCTCCCAAACAAAATTGAAGTCCTTTTCTTTCCCACAAATAGAGCTTTCTTTTGGTGGTATTTGATCACCTCTGCGGGGTTTTTTTTTTGCGCTATAAACGAAAATAGAGCAACAATTTAGAAAACAATTCTGAGGGGAAATTCGAGAACCTGCTCAGTAAGTTTTCCCCCCTACACATGATGGGTTTTCCCGACAGGAAAACTGCGATGGAGCTTTGGTCGGGAATCCCGGCCGTATGTATGCTCCATCGCAGTTTTTCACATAGGAAAACTGACGGGGAAAAAAAAAGAGAACCAGCTCTCTTTTTTCCTGCTGTGATTCCTGGTGGGAAAACTGTGATGGAGCGTACACACGACCGGTTTTCCCAGCCAAAAGCTCTCATGGCAGTTTTCCAGACGGGAAAACCGGTCGTGTGTACGAAGGCTTCGGTCTTGCCGTTTTATCATCTTCACTTTACAAAAGAGATCTGAATAATCCCAGATGCTGTCTGAATTTGCCGTCTCTGATTACTAGGCCAGGAATCCACGGTACCCCTCCCCGGCGGCCTAGTTGTTTAGCAGCTTGTCTTAGTTCCCAGCTGATCCCAGCTAGCCCAACTTGCAAATCCTGTGCCCGCAGGCCGCATGGATTTGACACGAACCCCCACAGTCTCTCCTCTGGCCTCTCATCCAGCTCCTCCAAAAATCCACACTCACCGATCTTCTCCTGCCCTGAGTCCATGATGGAGAACTTAAACTGGACATGCATTCCAATAGCTATTCCAGCCATTCTGTTCCAGGACACCTCCTCCATGACCGTGTAAGAATGAGGCTCCCTCCCAGCTCTCCCGGGCTCCTCCGCCGAGATAGAGATGGCCTTCTGCTGCTATCTAGCACTCCATTCGCCACGTCTCCCAGCCAACAACTCCCCTCCAGTGGGCTGGACCTGAGCTTATATAGGAGGCCTGCCCCCTGTCAATTCCAGTTGGAGATTGGTCAGGGGTCCTCACATGAGCTCCCTGTCACTCCCGTCCTCAGCCCTGCCCCTCTTCCAGATCATTCTCCCTGGAAGCAGAGGAGGTGCCCAAGAACTGAAGCACAGGCGGTCACACCCACTGCTACACTAACCACTCCCTGCCCTCAGATCAAAACAAGCAGGCCTAGCCTGAAGCATAGGCCTGCTTAAATTTACCTGCTCTGGCAGCTACAATACAAAACTCCTCACTCTAACACCTACCTATGGTAGAGGGTGCTACATACCCTTTAATCTTTCTTTAGTGCAAAGTATTCAAAGGAAAAGTCAATAACTGGTTCCTATGGTAGGGTGACCAGACATCCCAAGTTTCAGGGGACAGTCCCCTGATTGAGGACACTGTCCCTGGACCAAGTCTGTCCCTGGTTTTGTCCCCAGATTGGATTTAATAGGGGGCAGGGGCAATTTCAAAGAAAATCAGTGCAGAATTTAAATAAAAAAAATTAGAATTACACACCCCCGCTCCACCGTGCCTACTGGCATAGGGGGGTTATATTTTTCCCATTATCTGTGCCCCTTTCTGATGATCATGTGCTGGTCGGAGCGGGGGGAATATTGCTTTAGTTTCAGGCGCATGCCCATCAAGCTCCGCTCGCATGTTCTTCTGCCTTGGCTCAAATCCTGGCCAGCCACCTGCCTATCTTCTTGCCTTCCCTGGTGGAGGGATCTTCCTCCGCTCCCCATTCAGTAGTAGCCGGGGCCCGAAGAGTAAGACTTAAGAGGCTGTGAGGCGGGCGGCGACGGGCAGAGAGTCGCTGATTGTTGCCAATACTAGTAAAGGAAAAATATGTCCCCGGATTTCATTTTAAAAATCTGGTCACCTTATCCTATGGGATACTGCAGGATACCTACCATCACTGTAAAGCAGGCAGGACAATGAAAGACAACCAGTGGTAGCCACTGATTCGCTTGCTGTACATTGTATTAAGCACCTTGCTTTGCACTTATCAAATAAGGTCCAATGGTTTCATTTAGTCCACAGCAATGTACATTAATCCACGGCATCTATTAATAAACCATCCTTTATTAATTTTACACTGAGTGGCTTTAAAAAAAAAAGATTGCTGTTAGCTGCAAAAAATCATTGCTCTGATGTTTCTGTGTATGAAAACTAGAAGAATTAAAAGTATCTGTGTTGCTCATATCAACCAATCAGCTTCTTCGTCTCATTTTCTACATGCCTCAAGAAAATAGGCAGCTAAAAATCTGTTTGCTTGTTATTAGAATGATGGTTTCCTTTACTACAGTTTTTATGAGGTTGTATATTATTTTAAGTGGATTCTATGTTGGCTTTATATGTCTCCCCGAGCCTCTTAGCAGATATCCCCTGAGATACAATAAAGAATAACTGCACTTTTCTTAGCTGCCATTGTCCTTGCAGGCTACAAAAATAAATACATGCATACAAATGGGACACTAAACCTTATTTAAAGTGAGTGGCAGTCTTTCAACATTGTGGTCTGCAACCTCCTGGGGTCTGAATATACCCAGCTGTACTGCACAGCCGGCTGCTCCTGGCCACCAGATGATCAGATATTTGGGGAAAAGCTGAGATGTGACACTTTTTTTCTTCCCAGAGTGACCTCTGTTTGTGGTTGGTAGCCTTAGTAGGATGTAAACAAGTGCCATAAGGGCTCGTTGACACCAGCTGCCGCACTGAGCGCACAGCTGTTAGTGTGGGCTTGCAAAAATAGTGCCAATGCACCGATTCCCTGTAAGCTGCATGCAGGTCCGTCGCTACAGGACAGGCAAAACAAACAATTGCTCGGGGCCCCGAGCTAGCCTGGGGCCCCCAACTTCCCCTTCCCAGGATGTAGCGTGACCGAGCTCCTCTTCCTTCCATCTGGAGTCCTGTCAGTCCGGCCGGGTACCGCGCGTGGTACAGGAGATTCAGTTTCCTGTTCCTGGCCGGACTGACAGGAAGTGCACACTGAGTGCTCGCTTCCTTTCAGTCCGGCCGGGAAGACAGGAAACTAAATCTCCTGTAACGCACAAATTCTTTCAAACGGCCCTGCATGCAAAGAACTTGGAGTGCTACTCGAAGCACTACAAACCTCTCCCCACACCTGTTGTGAGCCCTAAAACTGCATGTAACACAATGGGCTCAATTCATGAAATGGTATTACCCGCTTTCAAATTAGCAGTAAAAAAAGTGAATTTCCCCCCCAAAAATTTGCAATTTTTCCAAAAATTGCAAAAATAAGGCATGCAATATTTCATTGAAATGCGTGGTATTTATCTAATGAAACTGATCGCTATATTGTCGTATGACATCATATCCAGTGAGCATTACTTCTTTTCTTTTTCTTAATTACATATTATATGAAAAACCTTCATGTTTGAATGAACTGTACCACGACACCCAACCTTCTCGAATGAAAGCGGCACACCTTTTTAGCAAAAAACATGTAAGCAAAGGCCACATTCCTGACATAACCACCGTCATGTGAACTATAGAGCATTCATACAGAAAATATGTTATACATACTGAAACCTGAAGTTAAGATATGGTAATTTTAACATAGCTACAATGGTCCAGCTTGGATCCATGTACAATTGCAAAAAAAGTATGTGAACCCTTTTGGAATGATATGGATTTCTGCACAAATTGGTCATAAAATGTGATCTGTAGGGATGAGCTTCGTATTCAAGTCGAACTCATGTTCGACTCGAACATCGTATGTTTGATCGTTTGTCGAAATACGAACAAAACGGGACGTTCGCACCAAATTCGAGTTACGTTTCACAGACCATAATTCACTGCGGCATCGCTTTCGATACAGTAGATCACAAACTTTTACTGACTCGGCTAGCTGAAGTAGCCAGAGTCGCAGAAGGTGATCTATCCCGGTTCTCCTCTTTTCTGGAAAACCGATCACAAATAGTGAAACTGGGCCCTTTCACTTCTGAAAAACGCACAGTGTCATGCGGAGTCCCTCAAGGATCCCCTCTGTCACCGGCGCTGTTCAACATCCATCTCCGCCCTCTCTTTGAAATCATCAGTAGCCAAAATCTACTTTACCACTCTTATGCAGATGACACACACCTGTATTTTCGTATCTGCAACAAAAAGGATCATCATCTCAGTCTAGAGACATGTCTCTCTTTGATAGAAAACTGGATGACAAAGAGTTATCTTAAACTCAACAGCTCCAAAACAGAAGTTCTCCTGTTTAATGCCAGTCGTAAGAACCAACCTACAACAACTTGGACACCCCCAGCCATTTTGGGTCAAATCATCACCCCTAGCACCAAAGTCAAAAGTCTTGGGGTCATCTTCGACACCTACATGACAATGGATGCACAAATAGGGTCAGTAGTCAGTGGATCGCACCATCTGCTGAGCCTACTACGCAGACTTATTCCATTTATTCCTAAAGAAAACATAAGCAGTCGTGGTGGGAACAATTGTGAACTCCAGACTGGACTATGCTAATGCCCTCTATCTCGGACTCCCAAAATACCAAATCACTCGTCTGCAAGTCGTACAAAATACGGCCGCCAGACTGGTGACCAGGATAAAACCCTGGGAATCAATCTCAGCTTCGCTAAGAACCCTCCATTGGTTGCCAGTGAAAGGCAGAATTGCTTTTAAAGCACTCTGTCTGACGCATAAGTGCATCCATGGGAAGGCCCCCCCAATATCTATGCGAAAAAATATAAACTTACAACCCCAATCGCGTTCTGCAATCCACCGACCAAAATCTGCTCCAGATACCCAAAGCCAGATACAAATCCAAAGGGGAAAGAAGATTTGCGTTCCAAGGCCCCAGGATATGGAACGCTTTACCAACCAGCATTCGGCTGGAGAACCACTTAGCCTTCAGAAGAAAGATCAAAACTCATCGCTTTTGATCTCAAAGGAGAAAGGAACAACGAGTGCCCAGAGGCGATTTAGTTTGCATGTGCTGCGCTATATAAGTTTTTCACTCACTCACTCATTACAGAACTGTTTCAGTTCAGCAATATTCTTGGGATGTCTGGTGTGAATCGCTTTCTTGAGGTCATGCCACAGCATCTCAATCGGGTTAAGGTCAGGACTTTGACTGGGCCACTCCAGAAGGCGTATTTTCTTCTGTTTAAGCCATTCTGTTGTTGATTTACTAATATGCTTTAGGTCGTTGTCCTGTTGCAACACCCATCTTCTGTTGAGCTTCAGCTGGTGGACAGATGGCCTTAAGTTCTCTTGTCGTAGATTCGCTAACAGGGATGTTAGCATATGCCAGAGGCTTTTGTAAGTCTTTAGCTGACACTCTAGGATTCTTCTTCACCTCATTGAGCAGTCTGCACTGTGCTCTTGCAGTCATCTTTACAGGACGGCCAGTCCTAGGGAGAGTAGCAGCAGTGCTGAACTTTCTCCATTTATAGACAATTTGTCTTACCGTGGACTGATGAACAGCAAGGCTTTTTAGAGATACTTTTATAACTCCTTCCAGCTTTATGCAAGTCAACAATTCTTAATCGTAGGTTTTCTGAGAGCTTTTTTGTGCGGGGCATCATTCACATCAGGCAATGCTTCTTGTGAAAAGCAAACCCAGAACTGGTGTGTGTTTTTTATAGGGCAGGGCAGCTGTAACCAACACCTCCAATCTCATCTCATTGATTGGACTCCAGTTGGCTGCACCTCACTCCAATTAGCTCTTTCCACCTGCACTGTGAATGTTTACATGGTGTGTTCAATAAAAACATGGTAACATTTAATTCTGTGTGTGTTATTAGTTTAAGCAGACTGTGGTTGTCTATTGTTGTGACTTGGATCAAGATCAGGTCACATTTTATGACTAATTTGTGCAGAAATCCATACCATTCCAAAAGGGTTCACATACTTTTTCTTGCAACTGTGGGTATGTATGTACCACACATGGTATGCTATATGCCGTAGACATACTTACATTGGTCCAAGCTGGAGCAATGGAACTATATAGAAATTGCAGTACCTTAACCTCAGCTGTAACACTTATCTTCCTATATACTGGCTTTTCAAATAACATACAGTATGCAATACCATAGAGGTTGGCTGAAACGATTAGTGTAGTAAATCACTTTTGCTAGGCAAGTGAGGAATACAGTGGGATGGGGGAAATTGGTTTCCAAAATGAGGGAAAATTGGGAACTATACTGTTAATAGGCTTGTGAGCTGGGCAACTGGCAATACTATGCCAATTCTGGATAGGTTTCATCTATAAACTAGGACTAGGCAAGTGCTTTTTAAGAGCCGGTTCACACTGTGGTGGCACAACTTCAGGGGCGACTCTGCAAGTCGTCCTGAAGACGACTTCAGAGGCGATTAGCAAAATGACTTCTGTATAGAAGTCAATGGAAATCGCCCCGAGCCGCCCCCGAAGAAGTACAAGAACCTTTTTCTAAGTCGGAGCGACTTACGTCGCTTTTATTTGAACGGTTCTATTGCATTGAATGGGACGCGACTCGTCCGGCAGCTGAGCCGCCTGACGAGTCGCCCCAGTGTGAACCGGCTCTAAAGCACAAAAATATGCCTTTACCAACATGGCAGAAGGTTTCCATCATGTCGTCTTTCTTCAGAGTGTTGAAATACAATTCTTTCAGCTGTTGGGTTACGCAATTAACAAACACATGACTGTTTTGTGAATGGCCAGGTAGAGGGGAGCAGAGACATGACACCAGCACTGGGGACTATGAGCCTTGCACGGCCTGTGTCCAGAACAGATTGGAACTACAGCAGGACTCATTAATCCCAACAGCTAAAATATTTTTCAACAGTCTTTCTTCGGAGAGCTGGTAACTTTTTCTGACAAGTACTCACTCCCACTGCTGTAATTCTTGCCTAGACGAGAATGAATTAAGTTTGGCCTGGTGGCTGTACTTCTCTTGGGGATCACAGAAGTGTACTTTGTTCTGAACTCCTGTAACCCATATTTGGCCAACAGTGGGCTAAAGCCTGCTATCGTCTGATGTCACTCAGCCAGTCCAGACTGTGGAGAGATCCCAATGTTGGGATCTGTCCGGTTCCTGACCGTCAGTTGGCTCCGCTTCTCAGTGAGCTGCTGAGAGCCTAAGCCAGTCACTCCTGCCCCCTTAACAGTCCAGCACTCTAATGAGCGCTGGAGGGGCAGAGCGAAGAGCCAATAACTGACTGTCACTGGCTCTCTGCTCACTGAAGCCCGAGAACTGAGCAATCAGCAGTCTTTGATCGCTTAGTTCTCGGTGTAGAGGCGGCGAGGGATAGCTGCAGCATCGGATCAATGCTGTATCCACCTAGGTGAGTATAATGTTCTTATTCAACTGTACAAAAAAGTCAAGTCATCAATCTGGCTGAACTTTTTAGAAGTGCAGCTCTCAAGACTAGATGGACAAATAAATCCTTTGAAAGATAAAATAGTATATCATAAATGTATTTAAAATGATTTAGCTGTTTGTTCCAAGTTTATTTTTTTTAAGACGCATGTTTAAATATAAAATAGGGGGTCAAAATACAGTTAGGTTTATTCAGGTAGGGGCGCGCAAAACTAAGGCGGCGTAGCCTAGCGTGTTTACACTACGCCGCCTTAAGTAAGAGAGGCAAGTACTGTATTCTCAAAGTACTTGCCTCCTTACTTAGGGCGGCGTAGCGTAAATGCGGCGGGCGTAAGGGCGCCTAATTCAAATGTGTTGGAGGGGGGTGTGTTTTATGGTAATGAGGCTTGACCTCACGTTTTTTGACGTTTTTTTTTTACTGCGCATGCACCGGGCGCCTACATTTCCCAGTGTGCATTGCGGCTAAGTACGCCGCACGGGCCTATTGATTTTGACGTGGACCTAAACGACGTAAATCCCGATTCACTGACGACTTACGCAAACGACGTAAAAAATTCGAATCTCGCGGCGGGAACGGCGGCCATACTTTAACATTGTTATTCCACCTAATAGATGGAATAACTTTAGGCCTGCTAATGCCTTACGGAAACGGCGTAAATCGACTGCGGCGGCTGGGCGTACGTTCGTGAATCGGCGTATCAACTGATTTACATATTGTACGCCGACCGCAATGGAAGCGCCACCTGGCGGCCATCCGAAAAATTGCAACCTAAGATAGGACGGAGCAAGCCGTCGTATCTTAGATATGTTTAAGCGCATCTCTGTTTGAGCATACGCTTAAACATAAGTCGGCGTAGATTCTGAGTTAGGTCGGCTTATCTACTGATAAGCCGGCCTAACTCTACCTGAATCTACCTAAGTATATCTACAATTAAATCATTAAATTCCACAGATCGACAAAATTTATATGCAAACACAGACTCTCTGAAAGTCTATATTTTCAGAGCCCTAGGCATCACTGAGGGACTGCAGATGTTATGGCCTACAGCCTACCTTCAAACCCCAAAATTACCAAGTTACCCCAACCGCCTCCAAAAGTGACCAGATGACAACCATTTTCTTTGGAGTTGAATAGTCATGGCAGCCATCTTATTGTAAATACAAAGCAAAACAGACATTCATCGCAAGAATAAAAACGCAGAACAAGCCATACAAGAAAAACTGACCCCCAGCCTGGTCTAAGGTCTTTGTAGGCATATATCATCCAAAAACGACACTATTAAGGGGCCCCCAACCACAGGTATACCTCCATGGGAACAATTAAACAACAATTTACCACAGATACAGCAAAATTACCACCACCACTTTACCAACAAAATCCAATATGAGAAAGGGATACCCATACCTGTGGAGCACTACCCCCGAAGGAGCTGCTGGTTTAGATTTTGGGTTTTGCGCGTTACCTCCAAGTTCGTAGTCCAGGGAAGAAAGTCTGTAGTAATTGGTATGTCCACACAAGATGTAAAACCTTCAACTGTAGGCTTTATTTTTGCTGCATAAACTTTGAAGGAAGTAGAGAGTATAGAGAGAAGGGGAAAGTTCAGGTACGCAGTACAGAATGCACAATCGATATTCACAGTTCAATATTTGCCACTCAATCCTCAGCTGTTCAGAATGAGGCAATTAAAGCCTCTATAAGTAGTCCAGAGGATTACCACTGATTTGCTGCATGCTGAGGCTTTCTGAGTGAAAGAGAGCAATACTGAAAGTCTTCTGAGGAGGTGAGGAGAGGATTGATTTTTCTGTGTGATAAAAATCAAAAGACTATTGCTTTTCTGCTGTATGACCAGCACTGTCTACCCAGCAGTAGGCTGTGCTAGACTCCATAGATAGTTTTCTGTGTGGAAGGTAAACGCCCCAAGTGGCCAGGGTTTATTTTATGTTTGATTTTGCTTATGCTGTTTGGATGCTTGCACTTGTTTCCAGCAAGATGAAAGAATAAACCAAAATCTTTGTTTTCAACCGTCTTCGACTGCCAGTCTGTATAAATTCAGTGTGTGGTGAACCCATCCAAGGGGTCACACACCCCGCTACCGAGCGAACCCCTTACAATATAAAGGACATGGCACAGATGTGAACATGCCTTAATCTGAAAAGTTGAAAATTATTTTTGCATTGGTCACATCCCTAATCTTTATTGCTGGCTTTTCGGCAGCACAGGTCTTTGGTAACCAGCCAGACTTTTGCTCATCTAGTCTTAGTCAGGGCCGTCTTTAAGGCAGAGCAAAAGGGGCAGCTGCTCTGGGCCCTGTCATTGTTGTGGGACCCAAATCAGCTGCCTCATGCTTGCCAACTATCCCAGTTTAAATTCCCTTGTCCCTTTGAAGTTTTAGTCATGTGCTGTGTCCCGATATCTCAGTGGGAAGTGCTGCTACTAATGCTGCCCGGCTCTGTCCTATTGTTGTGTACAGATGACTCACCTGCAGACCCTGTGTTTACATGTAACTGTCATTCCTATGTAAATAAAGGGAGCATTCATATGTAAATAGTGGCGGCATTCATATGTAAAATAGCCGAGGCCCGCAACAATTATATGTAAAAAAAGACGGCATTCATATCTTGTATATCTTTCCCCTCTACAGCTAAGAGATGATGTTCTGTAGCCTCTAGCAACCAGTGAGCAGTATTACTGTACAGTAATCTCTAGCAACCAATCAACAAGAAGAAATCATGCTCTGTAACCTCTAGCAACTAATCAGTGAGCCGTAATGTAATGTGTGCTGTAACCCCTGGCAACCAATCGCAATTACTGCCTGATCTGATACAGTAAACAAATTTTAAGTCTAGCTGATAGTTATTGTATGTCTCAGAGCAGGTGGAGAGCAAAATTGTATGGGGGGGGGCAAGATATTTTTTTTGCCCAGGGTCCAATCAACATTAACCACTTGCTTACTGGGCACATATACCCCCTTCCTGCCTAGGCGGAATTTCAGCTTTCATCACTGCGTCTCTTTAAATTAAAATTGCGCGGTCGTGCGACGTGCCTCCCAAACAATTGACGTCCTTTTTTTCTCACAAAAAGAGCTTTCTTTTGGTGGTATTTGATCACCTCTGCAGTTTTTATTTTTTGCGCTATAAACAAAAAAAGAGCGACAGTTTTGAAAAAAAAACACAATATTTTTAACTTTTTGCTATAATAAATATCCCATTTTTTTCTCAGTTTAGGCCGATATGTATTCTACATATTTTTGTTAAAAAAAAATAATAATAAAAAAATCGCAATAAGCGTAAAGTGATTGGTTTGCACAAAAGTTATAGTGGCTACAAAATACGGGATAGAATTCTGACTTTTTTTTTATTATTTTTTTTTTACTAGTAAAACGGCGATCTGAATTTTTTTTCAGGACTGTCATATAATGGCGGACACATCGGACACTTTTGACACATTTTTGGGACCATTCACATTTATATAGCGAACAGTGCTAAAAAAATGCACTGATTACTGTATAAATGTGACTGGCAGGGAAGGGGTTAACACTAGGGGGCGAGGAAGGAGTTAAATGTGTATCCTGGGAGTGATTCTTACTATGGGGGGGAGGGAACTGACGGGGGGAGGTTACCGATGCTGTGTCCCTGTGTACAAGGGACACAGCATCAGTCTCCTCTCCCTTACACACAGAGCTCCACGTCCCTGCTCTAAAACTGCCGATCGTGGGTACATGGCGGACATCGCGGCCGCCAGGCACGCGCATCGGCATTGCGGTGACGCGCCGGGTGTGCGCGCCCCCCAGTGGCCGGAAGACCCAAGGCCGTAAAAAGAGGGCCTCCTGGATTTATAGAGCCACCTGGATGGCCCGGGACTGAAGTAGTTAAAGACGGCCCTGGTCTTAGTGACCATATAGGTCAGGAGCTTAGTCTAGATGAGGGGGGTGGTGCTAACCTACTTCTTTGCTATAATAATACCTGTATATTCAATGAACTGCCTAACCTTTTTACCTTGCTTCAATTCTCAGAAGATGAATTTCACAGAACAGGAAAACGTCTAGGCGAAAAAGTCAGTAATGTTAACAAGCAGTATCTTATCCTAATCAATTTTGGGAACTTGACTGATAAATAAGAATGCAACATATAAGGTAACAACCTGGTGGTCAGCCAGACACAATTCTCCAAACTAACGCTGCATGAGTGACCTTTATATCTTTGATTTCAGAGAACACAATGATGTCTGCATTCTAACTAAAGCAGACCTACACAGTGCAAATCCATATGGGTACAGCTGGATCCTACCAGGACTGCTGGTGAAACAATCACCTTCTCTTTAGTGCATCCAAGCTGATTTAAAGCGGTAGTAAAGCCGCTGGTGTTTTTTTTTTTTTTCATGCCTGTAAAGCAAAAGCCATAATGAGCTAGTATGCACCGTGCGCATACTAGCTGCGCATTGCGAGGGGAATATCTCCTAAACCGTACAGGTTTAGGAGATATTCTTTATACTTACAGGTAAGCCTTATTATAGGCTTACCTGTAAGTTAAAGTGGTAGTACAGGGTATACTACCACTTTAAGGCCCTTTGTAGCTATCCAGAAAATGTGATTCTATCTCAAAGCCTAAAACCGATATTTTGGCATAATGCCTATGCAACCCTCAAAATTTGTACTCGCATTTGGCGAGAAAAAAAATGAGGAGGGGGAATGTATACCAAGTGCTCCTCCACCACGCACAGGCTCGCAGCGTCGATATTTAAATTCATACAGTCAGCCGCCTAGGACCGCCCCTCTCCACCTCCTACCACACATCCCCGCCCAGGCTAGGCATGAAAGCCGCTGGGACTGCCCCTCTCAGCCTTCGTTCTGCTGCACATCCCCGCCCATACACACAGACTGTGCACTTCCCCGCCTGGGACCGCCCCTCTCAGCCTTCATTCTGCTGCACATCCCCGCCCAGACACACAGACTGTGCACTTCCCCGCCTGGGACCGCCCCTCTCAGCCTTCGTTCTGCTGCACATCCCCGCCCATACACACAGACTGTGCACTTCCCCGCCTGGGACCGCCCCTCTCAGCCTTCATTCTGCTGCACATCCCCGCCCATACACACAGACTGTGCACTTCCCCGCCTGGGACCGCCCCTCTCAGCCTTCATTCTGCTGCACATCCCCGCCCAGACACACAGACCGTGCACTGCACTATACTTGCAAGAGCCGCCTGGGACCACCCCCCCTCCTCCTCCGTTCTGCACATCCCCGCCCAGACACACAGACCATGCACTTCGCTGCCTGGGACCGCCCCTCTCCGCCTTCGTTCTGCTGCACATCTAAGGAGTGGGGCGGTCCTAAGTGGGCAGGCCCAAACGTTGCTCCGCCCTCAGTGTGCAGTGATGACTGACCCCTGTGGCTGAAGAATGATTAAGACAATGACAGTGTGCTGGAGTCATTGATGAAATGGGGGATTAAACAAGATGTGTGCTGGAAGGAACGGGGGTGGGATTGAGAGCAAGCATGTGCTGGATGGGGGGGGGGTGGAATTGGAGGTCTGAATCATATCTATGCCTTCAATTACACCCCCACCCCCAATCCATGATATCTATGCTTTCAATATTCTCCCCAATACATGATATCTATGCCTCCAATTCCACCTTAACTCCCCTAATCTATCATAGGTATAATAGAATGGGGGGAACGGTGGTGGAATTGGAGGCATAGATATCATGGATTGGGGAGAATATTGAAAGCATAGGTGTACAGGATTGGGGGGAGATTGGGAGGCATAGGTGTTCTGGAGAGGGGAGGTCAGATGAGGTGTGCTGGTGGGTCTTGGGAGGGGGGGTGGGGCAATGGCGGCAGAGATATGCTGGGAAGAGGAATTGGAGGTAGGGATGTACTGGGTTAGGCGTTGGAGGTAGGGATGTACTGGGGGAGGCGTTGGAGGTAGGGATGTACTGGGGGAGGCGTTGGAGGTAGGGATGTACTGGGGGAGGCGTTGGAGGTAGGGATGTACTGGGGGAGGCGTTGGAGGTAGGGATGTACTGGGGGAGGCGTTGGAGGTAGGGATGTACTGGGGGAGGCGTTGGAGGTAGGGATGTACTGGGGGAGGTGTGGGTGTGTGTAGGGGCTTATTTAGGGGTAAACACACAGATCCACATTTTGTCAGGGAGAGGAGACCGATGCAGTGTCCCTTGTACATAGGGACACAGATTGGTCACCTCCCCCAGTCACCCCCCTCCACCTACAGTTAGAAACACTATGCAGGACACACATTTAACCCCTTCCTCGCCCCCTAGTGTTAACCCCTTCCCTGCCAGTCACATTTATACAGTCACTATAAAAAATAAAAAAAGCCATCTTTGCATTGTTCCCGCACCAGGCTGCCCTCACTCCAACTTCCCGGATCTACACCAACACTTTTTTTCAGTAATCAGTGCATATTTATAGCACTGATCACTGTATAAATGTGAATGGTCCCAAAAATGTGTCAAAAGTGTCTGATGTGTCCGCAATAATGTCGCAGTCCCAATAAAAATCACAGATCGCCGCCATTAATAGTAAAAAAAAAAAATTCATAAAAATGCCATAAAGCTACCCCCTATTTTGTAAACGCTATAACTTTTGCGCAAACCAATCAAAAAAAGCTTATTCCGATTTTTTTTTAACGAAAAATATGTAGAAGAATACGTATTGGCCTAAACCGAGGAAAAAAATGTTTTTTTATATATTTTTGGGATATTTATTATGGTAAAAAGTTTAAAAATATTATTTTTTCTCAAAATTGTCGCTCAGTCCCAATAAAAATCGCAGATCGCCGCCATTACTAGTAAAACAAATAATAATGTAGCGCCTGTGTACTTTCGTGCAGGTGCTATGCTTAAATTTAGTGGGAGAATGGGAGAGTTATGTTGCTCTCATTCTTTGATTTTGTTAAATTTGGCTGTCGCTTATTGCGTTTTTTATATATGTAGAAAAATACGTATCGGCCTAGACTGAGAAATTTTTATTTTTTAAATTGTGATATTTATTATAGCAAAAAGTTAAAAATAGTGGGGTAGGATTCAGGTACCTTTTGCGGCGGCGTATCTCCAGATACGCCGCCGTAATTTGAATTCCGCGCCCGCATAGCGTTAAGCCGATTCACAAAGGCAGTTACGCTGAAAAAATAGGCTTCCTCCACCGACGTAACTTGATTGCGGCGGCGTAGAATTGTGTGCAATATAACTTTGGCCGCTAGGGGCGCTTCCGTTGTTGTCGGCGTAGAATATGCTAATTTCCTAGATACGCCGATTCACAAATGTACGTGCGCCCGGTGTTCGTTTTTTTACGTCGTTTGCCTTAAGGCTTTTTCGGCGTAAGGCTGCTCCTGCTATTAGGAGGCGTAGCCAATGTTAAGTTTGGACGTTGTTCCCGCGTCGCGATTTGAAAATGTTACGTCGTTTGCGCAAGTCGTCCGTGAATGGCGCTGGACGCCATTTACGTTCACGTCGAAACCAATGACGTCCTTGTGACGTCATTTACCGCAATGCACGTCGGGACGGCGCATGCGCAGTACGTTTGGCGCGGGAACATGCCTAATTTAAATGATCCACGCCCCCTACCGGATCATTTGAATTACACGTGCTTACGCCGGCGCCTTTTACGCTACGCCGCCGCAAATTACGGAGCAAGTGCTTCGTGAATACAGCGCTTGCTCCTGTAATTTACGGCGGCGTAGCGTAAAGACGATACGCTGCGCCGCCGTATCAGTGCGCGCCCCTACCTGAATCTACCCCATTGTGTTGTTTTTCAAAATTTTCACTTTTTTTTGTTTATAGTGCAAAAAAATAAAAACCGCAGAGGTGATCAAATACCAAACACCAAAATAAGGCTCTATTTGTGGGGAAAAAAGGGACGCCAATTTTGTTTGGAAGCCACGTCGCACGACCGCGCAATTGTCAGTTAAAACGATGCAGTGCCGGAAGCTGAAATTTCGCCTGGGCAGGAAGGGGGTATATGTGCCCAGTAAGCAAGTGGTTAAGGAAAAATTTTGGTTGGTCATATGAATTAATTTTACATGTCCGCAGTCAATTGTATTTAGGCTTCCATTACTTAAAAAAAAGAAAAGCGCCTTCCGGCACACACTGGCTCAAGAACTCATCTGATTCCCTCAAACTGCAGCCTGGTTAGGCAGAACTGTCAGCGTGCCCGTTTCCAGCTCTTTACACTCAGAGGGTAACACCCAGGGACACAACGCACTGCCCTCCAAAGTCTTGTGGGTTTTTTGGAACAGAGGAGGTTAACAAAAGGCTTTACTTCTAGAGTGTAAAGCTGAACAGGCCCGTGGTTTGCTGCCATCAATAGATTTCATGCAAGAGCAATGGAGAGTGTAATTAAAAGCTGCTCCCTTTCTCAGCCCATTACTGGCACATGCGGTCTTTTAGGAAGAGCCACAATACCTGTCGCTTGTCTGCTGTGCTTTAAACCTGCACACATATTTATGTCTTCTGCCCATTATGAATGAATGCAGTATGAGGTCAACTTCTAATGGCCAGCAAAATAATTGCTTTTCATATCGTCACACTTGGCTCAATTTAGCTGCAAAAATGTTTTTACTTTTATATACAATTTTTAAACGACTGACATGGAACATTGCAGTGTAAAAAAAAAAATTGGTGTGACATAGACAAGGAAAAAAAGAGAAACGCGGAGAACAGAAAAAAAAATGATACTGTGTAATGGAAAGCTTTTTTTTTTTTTTTTCAGCTTCCCTTTGTTGAAAATAATATTTTCTATGTAGATAACACATTCCTCTTTATTAACCACTTAAGACCCGGACCTTTAGGCAGCTAAAAGACCTGGGCAGTTTTTGCGATTCGGCACTGCGTCGCTTTAACTGACAATTGCGCGGTCGCGCGACGTGGCTCTCAAAACAAAATTGGCGTCCTTTTTTTCCCCACAAATAGAGCTTTCTTTTGGTGGTATTTGATCACCTCTGCAGTTTTTATTTTTTGCACTATAAACAAAAATAGAGCGACAATTTTTAAAAAAATGCAATATTTTTTACTTTTTGCTATAATAAATATCCCCCAAAAATATATAAAAAAACTATTTTTTCCTCAGTTTAGGCCGATACGTATTCTTCTACCTATTTTTGGTAAAAAAAAAATCGCAATAAGCGTTTATTGATTGGTTTGCGCAAAATTTATAGCGTTTACAAAATAGGGGATAGTTTTATTGCATTTTTATTATTATTATTTTTTTTTTACTACCGTGTTTCCCCGAAAATAAGACGTACTCCGAAAATAAGACGTAGCGGGATTTCGACGCAAGATCGAAATATAAGACATCCCCCCGAAAATAAGACGTAGCGATGGCGTGTCGTATGCGTAGCGGCGCGGGCGGGAAAACAAGACGTGATAGGCGTACTGTACTGGTGCGGAGCTCAGGAGCTGTAAATAAGTCGTGCAGCCCTTCTTATCTGCTCCACAGTATCTCTAAGTGACCGGAGAGGTGTCGGCAGCCCCATAAATAAGGTAAGGTCGGCTCCATACTGTTGTACCATACTTGCCAGTAAAAAAAATAAGACATCCCCCGAAAATAAGCCATAGTGTGATTTCTGGAGGAAAAATAAATATAAGACGGTGTCTTATTTTCGGGGAAGCACGGTACTAATGGCAGCGATCAGCAATTTTTTTCGTGACTGCGACATTATGGCGGCCACTTCAGACAATGTTGAGCAATTTTTGGGACCATTGTCATTTTCACAGCAAAAAATGTAATAAAAATGCATTGTTTACTGTGAAAATGACAATTGCAGTTCGGGAGTTAACCACAAGGGGGCACTGAAGGGGTTAAGTGTGACCTCATATGTGTTTCTAACTGTAGGGGGTGTGGCTGTAGGTGTGACGTCATTGATTGTGCTTCCCTATATCAGGGAACACACGATCAATGACAGCGCCACAGTGAAGAACAGGGAAGCTGTGTTTACACACAGCTCTCCCCATTCTTCAGCTCCGGGGACCGATCGCAGGACTCCAGCAGGGATCGTGTCCCGCGGCTGCGGTCACGGAGCTTCGTACCGGGTCGCGTGCACGCGCCAACGGCGCGCGCGACCCCATGGCTGGGCTTAAAGGGCCACGTACAGGTACGTGGATGTGCCCAGCCATGCCATTCTGCTGACGTATATCGGCGTGAAGGGGTCCTTTAGTGATTAAAGTGGTTGTAAACCCACTTGCTGGACTTCTACCTATAGGTAAGCCTAGAATAAGGCTTACCTATAGGTAGTGGAAATAACTCCTAAACATGCGCCTTTTAGGAGATATTTTACATGTAGTCCTTCGCTAATCTCCACTGAGCAGGCTCGGGGAAGAAACAAAACAAAGTGCCGTTTCTTCCCAAGCCAGTGCCGTGAATCGTGGCTCCAGTGCACATGCGCGGGAGTGACGTCACGCGGCTTCGGCGAATCACAGCGCCGGAGTCAGCAATCTGGAAGGAAGAGGAGGCAGAAGATGGACGCTTCCTGCAGTGGGGACAACGTTGGATTCTTTTTCAGGTAAGTGGCACATAATGGGCTAGTATGCGATGCAAACTAGCCCATTATGCTTTTCATTTGCAGGCTGTACAGCGGACTAAAGGGTTTACTTCCTCTTTAAGGACTTTGCCCGTTTTTGAGACTCAGTGTTTACAAGTTTAAAACGGGTAATTTTGCTAGAAAATAACTTAGAACCCCCAAACATTATACATTTTTTTTTCCTAACACCCTAGAGAATAAAATGGCGGTCATTGCAATACTTTTTGTCACACCGTATTTGCGCAGCGGTCTACAAGCGCACAACAGTAAAGCTAGCCCAATTTTTTATATTGTGAAAGATAATGTTACGCTGAGTAAATTGATACCCAACATGTCACGCTTCAAAATTGCGCCCGCTCGTGGAATGGCGTCAAACTTTTAGCCTTAAAAATCTCCATAGGCGACATTTAAATTCTACAGGTTGCATGTTTTAAGTTGCAGAGGAGGTCTAGGGCTAGAGTTATTGCTCTCACTCCAACGATCACGGCGATACCTCACGTGTGGTTTTAACACAGTTTTCATATGTGGGCGCTACTCACGTATGCATTCGCTTCTGCGCGCAAGCTCGTCGGGACAGGGGCGCTTTAAAAAAAAAAATCGTATTTATTTTACTTGATTTTATTTATTTTTACACAGTTTAAAAAATAAATAAAAAATTGTATCACTTTTATTCCTATTACAAGGAATGTAAACATCCCTTATAATAGAAAAAAGCCTGACAGGTCCTCTTAAATATGAGATCTGGGGTCAAAAAGACCTCAGATCTCATATTTAGGCTAAAAGGCAATAAAACAAATACAAAAAAAATTGTAATTTGAAAAAATTACAAAAATAAAATTGGCCCTTTAGGATGTATGGGCGGAAGTGACGTTTTGTCACCATCTTGCCCTCACTCGTATCCATGGCAAGCAGGAAGAAGGACCCAATCACCTCCGCCGCTGCCGACGGCTCCGGTAAGCGGCGGAGGGCATGGGAGAGCAGCGGGAGGAGGGGCCCTCTCCCGCCATGATAACAGTGATCTTGCAGCGAATCCGCCGCACAGACCACCATTATCGTTTACAGGACCGGCGCCTGAAGAGATGGATATCTCGGTTGTAGCAGCTGCTGCCGTTACGAGATATCCCTCTTCAAAAAGAGGATGTATATAGTCGTGCGCAGGTCCTGAAGTGGTTAAAGCGGAGTTCGACAGTCAAAATTAATAAAGCAGCGCCCCCCACGACCACAGTTGCGGAATGCCAGCCGCCTGCATACCGGAAGCAGTGCAGCTGCTTTATGGGGGCGTTAAACTAATTTGCCTCTCAGCCCAGTCCGCCCCATAAGACTGGCACTACACTAACAGTGTAGTGCTAGCCGGCGGGGACTCTTTCCGTGCTGCCACCCTGCAAAATGCTGCCCTAGGCCTGGGCCTTGTTGGCCTAGGCTAGGACACAGCATTGCCGGTAAAACCTAAAGATTCCCTTACTTTGGAGGGATTTCTTTCCCTTCCTGTTTTGGCTATGGGACAGGCAATGAAGGGAAATGTCCCAAATAGTGACACAAATGGCAAAACAACTGAAAGGTGTTATAAGCCTCCCTTACTCTATCAAAAAAAAATAAAAAAAAGTTTTGCCCCAAGTTCTACTTTTATTTTGGATTTTTTTAGGGCAATAACAACACTTATCTTCATGTCAGCAATACAACTTTCTATGTCACGTCTCTGCTTTCATTACCATGGGAGATGATCCAGAAAGTGATTAAAGCGGAGTTCCACCCAAAAGTGGAACTTCCGCTTTAATCACTCCTCGCCCCCTTACATGCCACATTTAGCATGTCATTTTTTTGGGGGGGGAGTGGGGGCTTCGGTAGGAGTGGGACTTCCTGTCCCACTTCCTACTCCCACCCATGGACCGCCTAGGTGACTCCTCCTCTCGCATTAGGCGATCTGGGACGCGCAACAGGTCCAAGGAGATCGCCTGTCCACTCCTAGAGCGCAGCGCGACTCACGCATTCGGAGTGAGTGCCCGGCCGTGAAGCCAAAAGCTGTCACGGCCGGTGACATTCACTGTGAATGGACGTGGCGGGGGAGAGGGGGGAGAGGAGCGGAGCTGGACCGTGGAGCAGGTAAGTGTCTGTTTATTAAAAGTCAGCAGCTACACTTTTTGTAGCTGCTGACTTTTAATAAACAGTAAAAGGCTGGAACTCCGCTTTGAGCTGAACCTATAGTGATTGGGACACAGTATTGACATACAGTAGAGGCTGGTGGGAGGAACCACAACGCGCCTGAATGTGATAGATTCTAGAGGAGTCTTTAGCTTCCAGATTGGAGTCACTGCTTGCCAAGCAGGAAAGTATGTTAAAGCTGGATGTACACCGATCAAAATGTGTCTGACCCAGTAGGGACAAGCTAAATTTCTATGAGATTGTGGGCTCCACCAAATCATTTGGTGGAGGGGGGATTATGGTGTGGGGTTGTTTTTCAGGGGTTTAGTTCCAGTGAAGGGAACTCAAAGGGGTTGTAAAGGAAAATGTTTCCCTAAATAGCTTCCTTTTCCTTAGTGCAGTCCTCCTTCACTTACCTCATCCTTCCATTTTGCTTTTAAATGTCCTTATTTCTTCTGAGAAATCCTCACTTCTGTTCTTCTGTCTGTAACTCCACACATAATGCGATTCTTTCTTCCTGGTGTGGAGAAAGCCTCTTGAGGGGGGAGGGGGCGAGCAGGCAAGTCAGGACACTCTCTACTTTGCAGATAGAGAAAGGAGCTGTGTGTTAGTGGGCGTCCTGACACTCCTGCTCGCCCTTCCCCCTCAAGAGGCTTTCTCCACACCAGGAAGAAAGCCTTGCATTACTGTGTGGAGTTACAGACAGAAGAACAGGAAGTGAGGATTTCTCAGAAGAAATAAGGACATTTAAAAGCAAAATGGAAGGATGAGGTAAGTGAAGGAGGACTGCACTAAGGTAAAGGAAGCTATTTAGGGAATTTTTTTTTCCTTTACAACCCCATTAAGGCATCAGCATACCAAGACATTTTGGGCCATTTTATGCTTCCAACTTTGTGGGAATAGTTTGGGGATGGCCCCTTCCTGTTCCAACATGACTGTGCACCAGTGTATGAAGCAAGGTCCATAAAGACATGGATAAGAGAGTTTGGGGCGGAGGAACTTGACTGGCGTGCACAGAGTAGTGTTGAGCAGAATATGCCATATTCGATTTCGCGATATATCTCGAATATATATTCGAATATTCGAGATATATTCGCTAAATTCGAATATTCGTGATATTTTATCGAAATTAAATGATTGCGATTTTTCGCTATTGCGAATGCGAAAATAATTGCGATTTTTTGATAACTGCGGTAGGAGCACTCTGATTGGCTCAGAATATTCGTGATATTTTATCGAAATATCGCAACATGCGAATGCGATATTTATTGCGCAATTTCGAGAAATGCTGGAGGAGCGCTCTGATTGGCTCAGAATATTCGTGATATTTTATCGAAATATCGCAACATGCGAATGCGATATTTACTGCGCAATTTCGACAAATGCTGTAGGAGCACTCTGATTGGCTCAGAATATTCGTGATATTTTACAATACAAAATAATTGCGAATATTCGGCAAATGCAGAAGGAGCACTCTGATTGGCTCAGAATATTCTTGATATTTTACAATACAAAATAATTGCGAATATTCGGCAAATGCGGAAGGAGCACTCTGATTGGCTCAGAATATTCTTGATATTTTACAATACAAAATAATTGCGAATATTCGGCAAATGCAGAAGGAGCACTCTGATTGGCTCAGAATATTCGTGATATTTTACAATAGAAAATAAAAAGTGTTTTGCATTGGTGGTGATTCTTTACTCTATCCATCTGTCACAGCCGTTTGTCAATCAAACACCTTGAAGATTGAACACGTTCATGCTGCATGCTTTGGACTTTTTTTCACTTCACATATCAAAGACATTTTTATGAAAGATTATTTTTCTATTATTGGGACTATATTTCCTTATATATTTGTTTTACTGTGTATTTCACAAGTTATTTGCGCTTGCTTATTTTATAATTTGCCCACATGTCTTGTCACTAGACATATTTTTTATTCTTGTAGAGCGACTCCATTTTCTGTCTTGTATTAATTTATGTTGTATAACATTTTTGAGTTGCTGCTGTATTCTCCCCTTTTTTAAGGTATGCGCAATTTTTTCCTTCTTACAAAAAAAAATAATATCAAACATACAAATATTCATAACAGAAACATACACAAAGCCCCCCCCTTTTGCATCAGAGACAATCAGAGTTCTCCTACCACAGTTATCGAAAATTCGCAATAATTTTCGCATTCGCAATAGCGAAAAATCGCAATTTTTTTTTTTTCAATTTGGCAACATAAAAGGATCGCCTCAGCTTAGCTACTCGGCCCAGGGTCTCTAATCATACCAGCAATGCTTTTAGACGTCGATAGGATGTGATCTGTATTAAAAATCAAATTGAAAAAATGCGAATATTCGGAATTGCGAATATTCACCGTGAAATTCGAAATATAGCGCGATTTCTCGAATATGCTATATTCGAGTCGAATATTCGCAATGCGAATATTCGTGAGCAACACTAGCACAGAGTCCCGACCTCAACCCGATAAAACACCTTTGGGAGTGGAGACTGCTACCCAAGCCTTCTTGTCCAGCATCAGTGCCTGGTAGAATGGTCAAACATTCCCATAGACACACTCCTAAACCTTGTGGACAACCTTCCCAGAAGAGTTGAAGCTGTTATAGCTGCAAAGGATGGGCCAACTCAATATTGAACCCTACGGACTAAGACTGGGATGCCATTAAAGTTCATGTATGTGTAAAGGCAGGCGTCCCAATACTTTTGGTAATATACGGTGTAAAATATAATTTTTCCAATTATGAGTACCGGTATCTTTTAATGCGACACTAAAAAAGTAACAAAGAAAGCAAATAAAATAAAAAAAGTTTAAGTATTAGTAATTAATACTGTCATGCCTTCATTAAATAAGGCTCATAGGGCCAGATTCACAGCAGAAGTATTTTCAAATTTGCCGCGTCGTATTTAGATTTGGAATCCTCAAACAAAGATACGACGGCTTTTGGCATAGATCTGACAGGCGTACGGCTTCGTACGCCTTCGGATCGTAGGTGTAATTCTCCGGCGGCCGCTGGGTGGAGTTCACGTCGTTTTCCAGCGTCGGGTATGCAAATTAGCTGTTTACGGCGATCCACGAAGGTACGCGCGTTCGTCGCATTCTCTTACGTCGGTTTTTCCCGTCGCAAAGTTAAGTGTGCTATTTAGATGGTGTAAAACTACACCATCCATGTTAAAGTATGGCCGTCGTTCCCGCATCGAATTTTAAATTATTGTTTTTTTTTTGTGTAAGACGTCCGGGAATACAAAAAGTACGTTACGCACGTCGCCATTCAAAAAACACGTCGGGGCGCCGTAATTTTGCGCAAATTTGCAAATTTCCAAACGGAGCATGCGCAGAACATTTGGCGCAGGAACACGCCTAATTTAAATGGTACACGCCCCATTTGAATTAGGCGGGCTTGGGCCGGACGGCTTTACGCTACGCCGCCGAAAGTTTACACGCAAGTGCTTTGTGAATCAAGCACTTACGCTGGAAACTTGCGGCGGCGTAACGTAAACGGGATACGATACGCCGCCGCAAATCTGCATGAATCTGGCCCATAGTCTTCATTGACTTTAGTCTGTTTGAATTAAATCAATCAATGCTGCCATCTAGTGGACATTCTGTTTAGCTGCACCTGTTTTATCTTAAAGTGGTTGTAAACCCACTATTTTGACTTTTACCTACAGGTAAGCCTATAATAAGGCTTACCTGTAGGTAAGGAGAATATCTCCTAAACCTGCACGGTTTAGGAGATATTCCCCTCGCAATGCGGGCTGCGCATGCGCAGGGGGGAATCCACGGCGAAAGGACCGGCATCCGCCGGACCCTGCCGATTTTAAATCTCCCGCACGCGCGGGAGTGACGTCATCGCCGCTCCAGCCAATCACTGTGCTGGAGCGGCGATACCCGGAAGACATGCCGGAGCAAGATGACATCCTGCTCGGCGTGGACCAGGTAAGTGGTGTTCACCTCGTTCCGAGGTAAGTATTTCATAATCGGCTAGTATGCGGTGCATACTAGCAAATTATGCCTTTTGCCTTACAGGTTTAAAAAAAAAAAAAAAAAAAAAAAAGTTTATGCGGTTTACAACCGCTTTAATACAGTCAGCTAGAATAGTTTATTAGTTTGACCCATGCAAGCCTCCGTATTTCAATCCCATGAGGCTTTGCTCCTTCTCCAGGTCTTTCTTTCTATTTTCTCCTTGGAAGCAAGCACATGTCTGCTGAGTTCTATACCACGTTAGCCATACCGATCCATCTCCGGCACGTTTATCTTTGTGTCTCTAGCTAGGTAGTTAGGGATGCTCTAATTGTGTGATTATTTACTAATTGTATTTGTTTGTATCTGTTTCAGTTTTACTCTATCTTGTACTAATAAAAGTTCATAAGGATTCTGCGCCTACTGGAATGCATTGGTATGAGAAGAGTTATCAGTGTGCTCGAATACACATCAGTCACGTGTAGTGAGGGGCATAACAAATGCAATTGAAGGAGCTTCACTTTAAGCAAAATAGATGTGTTGCAGCTCAAAATGGAACTCCTGCCAAAATAGAATGTATAATGTAATTCTGTTTAGCCACGCCAGCCCTGAGAGCGCATATCCTTATCACACTGTATTGCAGAAGGCAGAAAACATTATTCAGAATGTGCACTTCTGCATTTTCCTATGTCACCTTCCTGCCTAAAGCTTGCACACTTATGGGGTTTTCTTTCCTGTATAAGCTCCCAATCACTTTCCCTTACATCTTGTAATAAGATATCAATGTACAGCACAACACAGCCCCATTCTTATAAAAATATATACAAATTCAATAATAATAATAGTGTAAAAGCCATCCAAACACACAGTGATACATGTTATAAATAGGAGAAATAGTAATAAAATTTTTTTACAAAATAATAAAAATTGTATTTAGAAAAAGGAATATACGGTATATAGCACTTGAGGGCATATATTGCACCTTTACATTATTATTTTGTTTATAGCGCTGTATTTATACATACTTAAATTTTTTGTTACTTTGGTGGGTTGTCATACAGCAGAGAGAGATTGAGTGAAGGACTGGGAGTGTAGATCACATTTCCTTTTTTATATACAACACCATTTCATTTTTAAACATTTCATTACTATTTGTACTATTTATAGCACAAATTACTGCCTTTTTGTTTTTTTACACTGTTATTGAACTTAAGCGCTGTATTTATATACAATTATGATTTTTACCTTTGGGTAATTAAGCAGCTGGTAGGAGTGATAGAATAGGAGTAAAAATAGAAAAAAAGATATAGGCCCGGATTTACAAAGACTTACGAAGGCGTATCTCCAGATACGCCGTCGTAAGTCTGAATGGCCGCCATCGTATCTATGCGCCTGATTCATAGAAGCAGTTACGCATAGATTTGGCCAAGATACAAGCGGCATAAGTCTCCTACGCCGTCGTATCTTGGGGTGCAATAATTACGCTGGCCGCTAGGCGGCGCTTCCTTGATTTCCGCGTTGAATATGTAAATGAGCAAGATACGCCGATTCACGAACGTGCGTACACCCGTCGCAATTAGTTACGCCGTTTACGTAAGACATACGCCGGCGTAAAGTTAAAGCTGGTCTCTAGGTGGCACAGCCCAGGCAAAGTATGGACGTCGGAACAAGCGTATCTTTTTACGTCGTTTGCGAAAGTCGTACGCGAATAGGGCTGTGCGTAAGTTACGTTCACGTCACAGGCATTGAGCCGGCGTATCTTTGGACGTAAATACGACGTTATACTGAGCATGCATCTACATGGGGTCAAGCCTCATTTAAATACAACACGCCCCCTACCAGCCTACTTTGAATTACGCGCGCTTACGCCGGCCCATTTACGATATGCCGCCGTAACTTAGGACGCAAGTGCTTTGTGAATACAGCACTTCCCTCTCTAAGTTGCGGCGGCGTAGTGTAAATACGATATGCTACACCCGCGCAACATAAAACAGCCCTACGTGAATCCGGGCCATAGTTGTTCCAAAACCTAAAGCCCTGTACACACGGCCCAAAATCTCATCAGGAAAAAAACGTTGTTTTTCCTGACGAGATTCTTGGCAAGAGTCTCTTGCCAGCCGAGTGTACACAGAGTCCTTTCAAAAGAACCTTGATTCTTTTGAATCGCACGAACATGGTGACGTCATCGACTATGACGAGCAAGCGCTCGTCACATTTAATGCCGTCACCGCCATCTTGATTCAACCTACCTATGGCTTGGAAGCTACCGCGCATGCGTCAAAGTCATTTCGAGCATGCGCGGGTTTCCATGGAGAGGTAAGTATACACACGCTCGGGTTTCTCGGCAGGAAAACACTGCAGAGAATCTCACGACAAGAAAATGGAGAGCAGGTTCTCTATTTTTCTTGTCGAGATTCTGGGCAGTTTTCTCGACAAGAAACCTCAAAGCATCGTAAACACGCACGGTATACTCGGCAAGAAAGCTCTGCCAGCAGCTTTCTTGCAGAGAAAACTGTGCGTGTGTACGAGGCTTAAGTCTGATTTCCGATGTGCAGAGGATCATGAAAAATGTATTAGATACATTTTGGCCCATTTTTCTAGCTTTGTTAAAAATGTATTTCATTCAGTTGTGCTTGAAAGTTTCTATACCCTGTCAGAAATCGTGAAAGTTTGGCATCAATATTGAAAATATGACTGAGCATGCCAAAAAACTCTTTGACTTAACCACTTGCCCACCGTCAAATGACGGCGGGATGGTGCGGCTTTCGTTCTGGGTGGACGTCATATGACGGCACCGATCGCAGCCGCATTGTGCTGCTAGAACATGGCGCAACCCTAATCTATGTAAAGCGCCGCTGCTCTTTAACCATGTGATAGGCTATGTCCAATCACAGCCAGTCACATATAAACATGGAGATGCAGGTAATCGGTGCTCCTTGCCTCACACTGACAGAGTATGAGGAGAGGAGAGCCGATCAGCGACATCTCCTCAGAGAGGACATCTAGGCATGTAATCAGGGAACTGATAATCAGTGCCCTGATTACAATAAAGTGCCAGCAGTGTGCCCACCAGTGCCAAACAGTGCCCACAAGTGCCAGCAATCAGTACCCATTAGTGATACCAGTCAGTGCTAGCTATCACTGCTGCCCATTAACCATTACTGCTGCCCACCAATGCCACCCATCAGTGCCCATCATTGCCACCCATCAGTGTCACCTATCTGTGCCACCTATCAGTGCCACATATCAGTGCCCATAAGTGTGGCATATTTGTGCCTCATCAGTGCCAATAAGTGCCGCCTCATCAGCGCCCATCAGTGAAGGAGAAAAATTACTTATTTACAGAATTTACTGACGGAAACTAAGAAAAACAATATTATTTTTTTCAAAATTTTTAGTCTTTTTTTTTTAGGAATAGATAAAAAACCCAGAAGTGATCAAATACCACCAAAAGAAAGCTCAATTTGTGTGAAGAAAATTATAAAAATTTCACATGGTTACAGTTTAGCATGGCCGCGCAATTGTCATTCAAAGTGTGACAGCGCTGAAAGCTGAAAAATGGCCTGGGCAGGAAGGGCCCGGTATTAAAGTAAGTTAAGATAAGTGATCATATACAAGCTTTTATTACCACATTGTTGTTTGGCTCCTTTTTTAATCATAATGATAACAGAAATCACCGAAATAGCCCTGAAAAAAAAAAGTTTACACACCCTGGAATATTTGGCCTTTGGTACAGACACACAAGGTGACATCCACAGGTTACAATGTCAATTAAAAGTTAATTTCTCACATCTGTGTTTTTTTTAAATTGCAATTAGTGTCTATGTATAAATTGACACTGAGTTTGTTAGCGCTCATGTGAATGCACTGAGCAGGATTGACGCTGAGCCATGGAGAGCAGAAAAGAACTGTCAAAAGACCTGCATAACAAGGCGATGGAACTTTATAAAGATGGAAAAGGATGTACAAATATATCTAAAGCCCTACATTTTCCAGCAAGTACTGTTCAAAAATTTATTGAGAAGTGAAAAATTTGGGGATTTCTTGATTCCAAGCCAAGGTCAGGTAGACCAAGAAAGATTACAGCCACAACTGCCAGAGGATTTGTTTGGGATACAAAGAAAAATCCACAGGTAACCTCAGGATAGAATACAGGCTGCTCTGGAAAAAAGCATTGTGGTTGTATGTTTTGTAGCACAATACGACAATAGTTGAACAAAAACGATCTGCATGGTCAAGTTGCCAGAAAGAGGCCTTTACTGCGCCAATGTCACAAAAAAGCCCATTGAGGCATGTCAAAATGTTGTCAGGTATATTGTAACCCGGCTTTTGTGTTGATTTCTGTTATCATTATAATTTAAATAGGAGCAATACAACTAGGTTATAATAAATGGCTTTGTATGATCACTATCCCTAAATAAAAGTGTTTTTTTTTTGGCAAATCAGTCATATTTTTAATATTAATGCCAAAATTCACCATTTCTGCCAGGGTATGCAAGCTTTTTAGCACAACTGTAAATAAACATATAACTGGACTAAAGACTCTGGGCCAGATCCACAAAGAACTTACGGCGGCGTATCTATTGATACGCCGCCTAAGTTCTGCGATGCGCCGTCGTATCTTTGTTTTGTATCCACAAAACAAGATACGACTGAATGTGGGCTAGATCCGACTGATGTACGTCTTAGTACACCGTCGGATCTTAGGTGCATATTTACGCTGGCCACTAGGTGGCGCTTCCGTTGATTTCTGCGTAGAGTATGCAAATTAGCTAGATACGCCGATTCTCAAAGGTACGTCCGCCCGGCGCATTTTTTTCGTTGTTTACGTAAGGCTTTTTTTCGGCGTAACGTTACCCCTGTCTCTATGAGGTGTACGCAATGTTAGGTACGGACGTCGGGGCAGCGTCTAATTTTCCGTCGTTTGCGTAAATCGCTCTCGAATAGGGCTTTGCGTAAGTTACATTCACGTCGAAAGCATTGACTATTTGCGACGTGATTTTGCGCATGCGCACTGGGATACATCCACGGACGGTGCATGCGCTATTCGTAAAAAGCGTCAATTACGTGGGGTCATACCAGATTACCATACAACACGCCCACTCCAAGCCTACTTTGAATTACACGGGCTTACGCCGGCAGATTTATGTTACACCGGCCCGCATATGGGAGCAAGTTCTTTGTGGATACCCTAGGAGCCACTCTGGTTTACGGCGGCGTAGCGCATATGAGATGCGCTACGCCCGCCTAAATATACGCCCGTTTTTGTGGATCTGACCCTGGGTTTGTATGTTTGTTTGGGCTCTGAACCTAGTCAGGTAGAGTGAGGCCGGACTTTCAGCCCACTAACCTAAGCATGCACTTCACCTGGCTGTAGATCTAGGTGGTTTAGATAAAACAGGCAGTGCCCGTTTCAGGTGTCAAGGTCAAATCACACATAGCAATACTAGGTGTTTCATATACAAATAGTAAGAGATGGGGGGAGTCACCGGTACAATAGCAAGAACAACTTTAAAGAATAAATATCAGATTTAGACTCAACTCCCTCTGGTTTGTGTAAATAAGTGAATAAAAAGATGAAAAAAGCAGCGGTCTTATAAGCGCACTCTTTTTTGGAAAAAAAAATACTTTTTTTATTTAAAAAATAAGACAACAGTGAAGTTAGCCCAATTTTTTTTATATTGTGAAAGATAATGTTACGCCGAGTAAAATGATACCCAACAGGTCACGCTTCAAAATTGCGCCGCTTCACTGGCGTCAAACCTTTACCCTTAAAAATCTCCATAGGCGACGTTAAAAAAATTCTATAGGTTGCATCTTTTGAGCTACAGAGGAGGTCTAAGGCTAGAATTATTGTTTTCGCTCTAACGATCATGTTGATACCTCACTTGTGTGGTTTAAACACAGTTTTCATATGCGGGCACTACTCACGTATGCGCTCGCTTCTTTTTTTATTTATTTTTATTTATTTTATTAATTTTTACACAAAAAAAAAAAAAAAATGTAAACATCCCTTGTAATAGAAAACAGCATGACAGGTCCTCTTAAATATGAGGGCTGCAGTCAAAAAGACCTCCGATCCCATATTTAGACTAAAATGTAAAAAAAACAATTGTCATTTGAAAAAATGACAAGAAAATGTCCCTTTAAGAAGCATGGGCGGAAGTGACATTTTGACGTCGTTTCTGCCCTGCTATGCTATGGGGACCATCTTGCCCTCACTCGTATCTCAGCCGAGCAGGGGACAGGACCCGACCCGATCGACATCTGTCTGGTGTGTGGGAGACAGACACAGGAAGGGGTTAAACGTGTACCCTGGGAGTGATTCTTACTGTGGGGGAGGGGACTGACTGGGGGAAGTGACCGATGGTTGTCCCTATGTACAAGGGACACACCATCGGTCTCCTCTCTCCCCAACAGGACGTGGATCTCTATGTTTACACACAGAGATCCACGTCCCTGGCTCTGTGACTGCCGATCGCGGGCGCTTGGCGGGCATCGCGGTCGCCAGGCATGCGTATCGGCACCTGTGTGATGTCCCCCAGTCGCGCGCGGCCGGAGGCCGTATATAGACAGCCCCCCGGCAGATTAGAGCCACCTTGCGACCGTAAATAGTCGGCCGCCGGGTGGCTAGTAGTTAATTGTATGGATATTTTATTTGTAGTGTAGTTGTATTTATTTTTAATAATGGCTGTTTATTGATGTGATCTCGTGTTGTCTTGTTAAGTGTGTCTGTGTCGTAACAATTTCCCTTTGACAGCTTTGAGGGCATTACAGAATACTTTATTAATCCCAAAGGGCATTGTGGTCCAGGGGAGGATTTTTTACAGAACTTCCTCCTCTGGACCACAGTACTTCCTTCAGATTTAGGCATCCAGTCCCATTATGGATAAACAAATGGAAACCCCAAAGCTGTAAACACCTCCCTCGCACACCAGTAAGGGCCAAGCCCACAGCATTGTGAACACAGGGGCCAGGGCCATCAGCGGGGTACAAGCATTACAGCTGTAAGGGGCCCGAATGTACACAGGGGCCCATTCCCCATAATGTTGCGGCAGCACCCTTCTCCCGGTTCTCAACTCGCTGCTCGAAGCAGGAGGCGGAAGAGGTGAGATAACACTGTAATTTTCGTTTTTTTTGGGGGGGGGGGGGGAGTGGGGGCTTCAGTAGGAATGGGCAGACTGTGTGGATGGCATGTCTGCTTTTATTTATTTATTTATTTATTAAAATGCTTATAAAACACAGCGCAGTCTTACACACGTGCCTCGATGCGCTGGCGGGATAAAAACAGAACAGAAAAGGGGCAAAAACTACATCGACCAAACAAGTGACAATAAAACAATAACAATCAGCGAATAAAAAATATAAAACATACAAAGCTAAATATATAAATTTTTTGAGCTATCAGAATACTTAAAATTTAAGTCACCCCGAAAGCCTGGATATATAGCCATGTTTTTAACAATCTCCTAAACTTTAGGAGATCATTTTCCAGTCTTATATGAAGGGGCAAGGAGTTCCAGAACTGAGCTCCTTGAACTTCCAGGGTCCTCCCACCACATTTGTTTTTAGCAAATTTGGGGATGTTCAACAAAGCCAAATTCTCAGACCGCAGCGATCTAGTAGGCACATGTCTGATGAATTTTTCTCTGAGATAGCCTGGTCCAAAACCATGGATGGCCTTATGCACAAGACACCCCGTCTTAAACTGAGCCCGTTGTGCCACGGGCAGCCAGCGTAAGGCTTGTAGGGATGGAGTGATGTGATCGTACCGGCCCACGCCCGTGAGTAACCTGGCAGCCGCATTCTGCACCAGCTGAAGCTTGTGCAAGATGTTCTTAGACACACCCATATACAGGGCATTGCAATAATCAAGTCGACTACCAACCATTGCATTGACCATAGAGATTTTGTCAGAGTCCTCGATAAAGCGAAACGTAGATCTCAGGAGTCTCAAGTGGAAGTGGCATACACTTACCACTTGATTCACCTGGCTACGCAATGCCAACTTAGAATCAAGGATAACCCCCAGGTCCCTGACTTTAGAGACTGGTACCGGACTCGGTTTAAAGGAGTCTGGCCAGTCGGGCATCTTACTAGGGCAATCATGGTTACTGAAGATCATAGTTTCAGTTTTGGAGCCATTAAGCTTGAGGTAATTGGCTCCCATCCAGGTTCTAATCTCCTCCAAACAAGAGGCAAGATCAACCTGCCTCTCGTTGGTCCTGGGGAGGCGGAAGTATATCTGGGTGTCGTCTGCGTAGACGTGGAAGAGAAGGTTATGGCGGCGTATGATGTACAACAATGGTCTCATGTAGATATTAAACAGGATGGGCGATAATGCCGAACCCTGAGGGACCCCACAGGAGAGAGAACTATCAGCAGAGTAATACGGTCCCAATCTTACCCGCTGAACTCTCTCCTGCAGAAAAGAGGCCATCCATGCCAAAGCAGTACCATCAGTGCCAGCCACAGTCCCTAGTCTTTCCAACAGTCTGGTATGATCAATGGTGTCGAAGGCTGCAGACAGATCCAGAAGTACTAAGGCCGAGGTGTCATTCCTATCCAAAGACCAGAGGAGATCATCCTGGACTTTAACCAAGGCAGTTTCAGGGCCTCTACCAGGTCGGAATCCTGACTGGAGGTCATCAAAGATGTTGTTAGATTCCAAGTGAGGCTGATACTGCCATACCGCTGCTCTTTCCATGATCTTAGCAAGGAACGGTAAGGTGGAAATGGGTCGATTGTTACTGAGCACAGAGCGTGGCAAGTTAGAATTCTTCAGCTTTGCTATACTAAAATACTTTTTTTTTTGCAGATCGTATTCGAGGTAGAACACAAGCCAGTTTATGTCTGCCAGTATTTAGAGGTGAATGGAGAATCCAATTGGGAAGGACTGACAGTGTGAAAAGGGCACAAGGTTCGCTTAAACGAACATATTAATAACATCAGAAGAGGCTACACCAAACAGCTGATGACTTTTAATAAACATAAAAAAAGCCTGGCACTCTCCTTTAATGCATCCCAGGCTTAGTCCTTAGTTCAGGGTTAAATTTTGAGTTGACCCACCCTTTGCCACTTTAAATGTTCTGGGAAGGCTGTCCACAAGGTTTAGGAGTGTCTATTGGAATGTTTGACCATTCTTCCAGAAGTGCATTTGTGAGGTCAGGCACTGATATTGGACGAGAAGGCCTGGCTCGTAGTCTCTGCTCCAATTCATCCCAAAGGTGTTCTATCTGGCTGAGGTCAGGACTCTGTTCAGGCCAGTCAAGTTCCTCCACCCCAAACTCACTCATCCATGTCTTTATGGATCTTGCTTTGGACACTGTCATGTTGGAACAGGAAGGGGCCATCCCCAAACTGTTCCCACAAAGCTGGGAGCATGAAATTGTCTAAAATGTCTTGGTATAGTGACGCTATAAGATTTCTCTTCACTGGAACTAAGGGGCCAACCCCTGAAAAACAACCCCACACCATAATCCCCCCTCCCTCAAATGACTTGTACCAGAGCACAAAGCAAGGTCCATAAAAACATGGATGAGAGAGTTTAGGGTGGGGGAACTTGACTGGCCTAGACAGAGTCCTGACCTCAACCCGATAGAACACCTTTGGGATGAATTAGAGCAGGGACTGCGATCCAGGTCTTCTCATCCAAAATCAGTTCCTGACCTCACAATTGCGCTTCTGGAAGAAATGTCAAACATTCCTATAGACACACTTCTAAATCTTGTGGACAGCCTTCCCAGAAGAGTTGAAGCTGTTATATCTGCAAAGGGTGGGCCAACTCAATATTGAACCCTACAGGCTAAGACTGGGATGCCATTAAAGTTCATGAGTGTGTAAAGGCAGGCGTCCCAATACTGTTGATAATATATAGCTGGATTCAGGTATGTTGGCGTAATTTTGACCCGGCGTAGCGTATCATATTTACGCTACGCCGCCGTAAGTCAGAGAGGCAAGTGCTGTATTCACAAAGCACTTGCCTCCTAAGTTACGGCGGCGTAAGCGCGCCTAATTCAAATGAGGAACAGGGGGGCGTGTTTTATGTAAATGATTAGTGACCTGGCGTGATTGACGTTTTTTACGAACGGCGCAATGGCCATCCGTGAACATATCCCTGTGTGCATTGCTCCAAAGTACGCCGCAAAGACGTATTGGTTTCGATGTGAACGAAATTATGTCCAGCCCCATTCACGGACGACTTACGCAAATGACGTAAAAAATTCAAAATTTGACGCGGTAACGACGTCCATACTTAACATTGGCTAGGCCAGCTATTTGTTCGACTAACTTTACGCCGGAAAACGCCTTACGTAAACGGCGCATCTTTACTGCGACGGGCAAGCGTATGTTCGTGAATCGGCGTATCTCGCTGATTTAGGCATTCTAGGCGTAAATTAGCGTTCACGCCCCTATCGGCCAGCGGAACTAGACAGCTAAGATACGACGGCGCAGGCTGTCGTGTCTTAACTACATTTAAGTGCAACTCAAGTTGAGAATACACTTAAATGTACGACGGCTTAGATTCCGAGTTACAACGGTGTATCTACTGATATACGCCGGCGTAACTCTTTGTGAATCTAGCTAATAGTGTGTAGTTATAAATATACATACACACTGTATATATGCACACAACATGGTTTACCCATTTTTATTTTTTTTGGATTACCTATTTTGAACTGATGTTACCAATAGGGTGAACACATTTCCAAACTATCATTCAGGGGCACACCCCCTCTCTCACCTTCCCCAAAAAAGATGAGGGGGGCGGGGAGAAATGTAGTCTTGGGGTTGATGGGGAATTTGGCTGCGGGTTGTTTGTCAGGTGAATGTCACACTTGTCACCCATAGCCTGCCACCAAATGCAGTGCCATTGTCACTCCCTCTGCATGAGCCACGTGCATAGAAGGAAAGGAGTGGCGTCACTATCTGGAGAGTGAAGATCACACCAGTCCCTGCTGGGTGACGGAGAAGGAGGAGGTGCCGAGGTGGGTGGGAACAGCAGTGCTCCTCTAGGCGCAGGCCTCGCTCCCGGTCTCACTGTCTGAGAGTAAATTGTCGCTGGTTGCAAGATGCCAGGCAGCGCTGGCCCTAGCAACCAGTTCCGGAAATGTAGTTATTAGTTAGTAGGGGGTGACTGTGTCCTCTATTTCATTCCGGGACACTGTACGGAATGAAGGTGCCCGGGACAAACATGTCAATTGCGGGACAGTCCCGGGCAATCCGGGACACGTGGGCACCCTAGTTACTAAAGGTAAAAGTTTAAATATACTTCAACTACGATCTAATATCTTGTATAAGCTTGGTCATGATTGTATCACCTTGAATTGGATCTTTCTATAACTAGAATTTTTCAGTTTAAAAAAAAAAAAAAATATGTTAGATTAACCTCTTGACCACCGCCCCATGTCAAAAAGACGTCCTCCTTTTTAAAGTTGAATATCTCGATAACGGCAGCAGCTGCTGCCACAACCGAGATATTCATCTTTGCAGGGGGCGGTGGTGTACACGATAACGGCGGTCTCCGCGGCGGATTCGCCGCGAGATCGCCGTTATCGGTGGCGGGAGAGGGGCCCCCCCCCCTCCCGCCGCTCTCCCGCGCTCTCCGCCGCTTACCGGAGCCGTCGGTAGCGGCGGAGGGGATCCGATGTGTCCGGCAGCTGAGCGGGGACGGGACTGAAGGAGAAATCTCCTTCACCCGTCCTCATAGCTCTGCTGGGCGGAAGTGACGTCAAAACGTCAGTCCCGCCCAGCCTCTTAAAGAAACATTTTTTTTTTTGTCATTTGAAAAAGTGACATTTTTTTTTTTTTATTTTTTTTTTTGCATTTAAGTCTAATTATGAGATCTGAGGTCTTTTTGACCCCAGATCTCATATTTAAGAGGACCTGTCATGCTTTTTTCTATTACAAGGGATGTTTACATTCCTTGTAATAGGAATAAAAGTGATCAATTTTTTTTATTTTATTTTTTTCAGTGTAAAAAATTATAAAACTAAATAAAAATAAATAAGAAAACCAAAAAAAAATTTTTTAAAGCGCCCCGTCCCGACGAGCTCGCGCGCAGAAGTAAACGCATACGCGAGTAGCGCCCGCATATGAAAACGGTATTCAAACCACACAAGTGAGGTATCGCCGCGATCGTTAGAGCGAGAGCAATAATTCTAGCCCTAGACCTACTCTGCAACTCAAAAAATGCAACCTGTAGAATTTTTTAAACGTCGCCTATCGAGATTTTTAAGGGTAAAAGTTTGACGCCATGCCACGAGCGGGCGCAATTTTTAAGCGTGACATGTTGGGTATCATTTTACTCGGCGTAACATTATCTTTCACAATATATAAAAAAATTGGGCAAAATGTATTGTTGTCTTATTTTTTAATTCAAAAAAGTGATTTTTATCCAAAAAAAGTGCGCTTGTAAGACCGCTGCGCAAATACGGTGTGACAAAAAGTATTGCAATGACTGCCATTTTATTCCCTAGGATGTCTGCTAAAAAAAAATATATAATTTTTGGGGGTTCTGATAAATTTTCTAGCAAAAAAATTGTGATTTTCACATGAAGGAGAGAAGTGCCAGAATTTACCTGGTGGGCAAGTGGTTAAGCACTTACATACCAATGGGTTAACCTGCGCTCATCCAAACTGCCCCCAGAAGCCACCTCCAGTCCCCTCCCCGACCCCTCCAAAAAAAATTGGCATCTTTCCATATAAAGCATTCTGTCAGCATGCAAGTTAACTGCACAGGAGTGTAAAAAAAAGGGAAAAGATCGGTGTACAATGCCTCAGCCCCCACAAAAGATGCAGGGTGCAAAGGCTTACAGCAAACTCTAGCCCCCTCGTCACAGCCACATACAAAAAAAGTTACAATTAAATATTTCAGCTTAGGCTTCCGAAATGATTATCCATTTTTTTTACATATTTTTTACATAAATTACCTGCTCTGAGTCAGAGTGATTTTTATTTTTTTTACTTTGAAAGCCAAAGCCTGTGGTCTGTGTGTGTGTTATGGAAGTTGATAGAATATTCAGGTGCTCTCACAAAAAGAAAAAAATTGAATGTAGGTCGTATCACACTAATAGATCAAAATGCCAGGATAAACAGGCTTAGATATTTGTAAAGCGGTCTGCAGTGTCGTTTAACTTGCTCTCCTCTAATTGGGTCATAACCTCAGTTTAATTCTTTTTTTTTTTTTTGGGCAGAGGATAAATGCCCAGAATTTTAACATTCTTTTCCTGGATACAGCTTTTTAGTTTGGTTATAAAATTTAAGGCAAAAGATGACCTAAATTTGTATTGAATGTTTTGGTGTTTTTATGATTGTACGCATATATGTCAGAATATTTATTTATATATTTTTTTATTAGCAGTCAACTAGTACAACGGGCACACAAGACCAAAAAAGACCCTAGGCCAGGGGGTGTCCAAACTTTTTTCAAAGAGGGCCAGATTTGATGAAGTGAACATGCGTAAGGGCCGACCATTTTGCCTGACATTCTTTGAACCATCAAAAAAAGGTCTAAGTGTGTTCGTTCGAGTACTAATACACTGCCCAACACAAATTCTCTTGCCTTTGTGGCTGTGTATGGTGTAGAGATGAGTGTGGGTGTGTTATTTGGATATACCGTATTTATCGGCATTAAAGCCTTGCATTACTGTGTGTAGTTACAGACAGAAGAACAGGAAGTGAGGATTTCTCAGAAGAAATAAGGACATTTAAAAGAAAAATGGAAGGATGAGGTAAGTGAAGGAGGACTGCACCAAGGTAAAGGAAGCTATTTAGGGGAAAACAATTGTACCTTTACAACCCCTTTAAAAAGGTACGTTTTTTATTTTTATTTTCATGTGCTTTTATATTTATTATTTATATTACCCCTGCCAGGGGTATGGTTCAGGGAAGATACGTATGTAATAAAAGCAAACTTATACTTGCCTGTCCAGGGACTGGGGGTCAGCAGGAGGAACCACAGTAGCCTGTGGGGGGACACAATATTCAACACACCAGTGGAGTCAGATAGTAAGGGTGCACAGAGAGCAAAGTTCCTTCACACTAGCAGCTAGATAGGGAAGTATAGGCCTGCCTTTAGTACAGGCTTATGTTCCCTGGATTCCCATCAACCGCAACAGGGTCACTTTAAGCCTTTTATAATGCTGTACATTTCAGGCTAAGCATATAATGAAAAAAAAATGTTTAAGTCAGGTTACAATCAGTGAAAGCCACATGATCTGTAAGTCCAGAACAGCTAAATTTATAGCCAAATGCAGATTCTCTTCTGCAATAGCCCGACTTTTTTTTTTTTTCCCCTTAGCCTTATATTAGCTAAATATGTGCAGGGACAGAGTTTTATAACTCCTTAAAGAGGAGTTCCACCTAAAAATGGAACTTCCTCTTAACCCACTCCTCGCCCCCTTACATGCCACATTTGGCATGTAATTTTTTTTTGGGGGGGGTAGTGGGGGCTTCAGGAGAAGGGGACTTCCTGTCCCACTTCCTCCTTCCGCCGAGGGGCTGGAAAGGCGATTAGCTTAATCGCCTTTTCACAGCCCCTCCCTGTAGGCGAGCGCCTGTCCAATCGGATGGCGCCGCGCCGCTCGCGCATGCGCAGTGCCGCTCGCGCATGCGCAGTGGGTGCCCGGCCGTGAAGCCGAAAGCTGTCACGGCCGGGTGCCCACAGTGACAATGAAGATGCCGGGCGGGGAGGGGGGGAGAGGAGCGGAGCCCCGGCCGGCGCGTCGCTGGAACGCTGGAGCAGGTAAGTGTCAGTTTATTAAAAGCCAGCAGCTACACTTTTTGTAGCTGCTGACTTTTAATAAACTTAAAAAAAAGGTGGAAAACCCCTTTAAGCATAATAATAAGTATAGCAAGGTAAGTAAATACATAAAATAAATAAATAAAAATAAGTTAATTAACTGATGTTCTGATATTATCAAGTAGGATGTCATAATATTTAATTTAATTCACGCTTTTATTAAATTACTGTTATAGTTATTTTTCCACATCCATCAACACAAGGCATTGTCTGTGTAGGCATCTTTTTTAAGTATCATATCAAGATATTGCGGTAAAATAAACTGATCACAAGGGGGTTGGGATATACCGAGAAGACAAAGGCCCGGATTCAGAAAGACTTACGACGGGCGTATCAGTAGATACGCCGTCGTAAGTCAGAATCCGTGCCGTCGCAACTTTAAGCGTATGCTCAAACTGAGATACGCTTAAATGTTGCTAAGATACGACCGGCGTAAGTCTCCTACGCCGTCGTATCTTAACTGCATATTTACGCTGGCCGCTAGGGGCGTGTACGCTGATTTACGCCTAGAATATGTAAATCAGCTAGATACGCCTATTCACGAACGTACGCCCGGCCATCGCAGTACAGATACGCCGTTTATGTAAGGCTTTTTCCGGCGTAAAGTTACCCCTGCTATATGAGGCGCAGCCAATGTTAAGTATGGACGTCGGGCAAGCGTCGAATTTTCTGTCGATGATGTCGTTTGCGTAAGTCGTTGGCGAATAGGGCTGTGCGTAATTTACGTTCACGTCAAAAGCATTGGCTTTTTGCGGGTTAATTTGGAGCATGCGCACTGGGATACTTTCACGGACGGCGCAATGCGCCATTCGTAAAAAGCGCCATTTACGTGGGGTCACGATGATTTTACATAAAACACGCCCACATCTTACACATTTAAATTAGGCCGGCCAATTTACGCTACGCCGCCGCAACTTACAGAGCAGGTGCTTTGTGAATAATGCACTTGCCTGTCAAAGTTGCGGAGGCGTAGCGTAAATAGGATACGCTACGCCCGCACAGAGTTACGCGCTCCCTACCTGAATCAGGCCCAAAGTGTTTGTGGCTGAGGAGAGAGGAAGTTCTGAGAAAGTTATAGAAAATGTCATTAAATAAGTGACAAAGAAAGGGAAGTAAAACAGGAAAAGGCTAAAAAGTTGAGCCACAGAGGAAGTAGAATGGTAATAAAATGTTATAATTAAATGGAAAACCCCTTAAATTGCCTCATTAAGCTTTACATGGGTAAAGCTTAATGAGGTAATTTAAGGGGTTTTCCATTTAATTATAACATTTTATTTCATTATAAATCTGGGACACTGCCACAAATCCCTCCATGTAGTAGCACCTAGCTCCTTATTGTCCCAACCATGGGCATCCGCTGACATTTTTTCAGGTGGGGGGGCGCGCTTCAGCAGCGGCGATACACAGTCGCATTTAACCCTTTCTTCAAATGCTAGCGGGGGTTAAAAGCACCCCGCTAGCAGCCGAATAGCGCAGCTAAAACGATGGTAAAGCGCCACTTTTTAGCGGCGCTTTACCGATAACGCGGCCAGCTGGCAGTGTAAAAAAGTTTTTCAGATAATTCAGCTTCACTCCATGCCAATATAACTATAGCCTAGAGAATGTACAGACCCCCCTCAGCACAGATGGATCCCTCCATTCAGCACAGATGAACCCCCCCATTCTGCACAGACCCCTCCATTCAGCACAGACCCCCCCTCAGCACATACCCCCCTTCAGTACAGACCCCCTCTTCAGCACAGATGGATCCCCCATTCAACACAAACCCCCACCTTGAGCACAGACAGACCCTCCTTCTTCCCCCATCCCATTCAGTACCTCAGATCAGCATCAGCGTGGCACAGGCACAGCAGGTGGGGGAGGCGGCTTCATTCTGCTCGCTGTGCCTGTGTGATACCCAGCCCGGGATCCGGCCCATCTTGATTTTTCCAGGGGGGGTCAATTGCCCCCCCTTGCCCTATGGAGCGGACGCCCATGGTCCCAACAAGACTCTCTAGTGGTTTTTGTTATTTATTTTTTGAAAAATCTTTAATTATGATTATATAAAAACACAATGATTCATTTGTAAAAAAATTAAAATTAAATTTAAAAAGGCACAATGATACATAAAAAAAAAAAACAGCCCCCAATACAATCCAAATGACCAAAACGAGAAGCTAATCCCAATGAGGTGACATCTAGACAAGAGCAAAATAGTTTTTGTTATTTTTATAGATTAATAAAATATTTCTGATCGAAGAAGCTACAATACCATATTCTTTACCCGAAGAGGCACTGCAAATAAAATGACTACATTTATCCTATATATATATATAAAATATGGTCATAATGTATAATACAGTGATGTATGTGTTGCTCTGATGTTATGATTTGGTCAGTTTGTTCTAATAACGGACATTTCCAAAATTTCTGTGTATAAAATGTATATTTTGATAATAATGAATAGTTTTAAAGGTGTCATGTCACCAATAAAAGGAACTAATTGCTAAAAAAATAAATAAATAACCCCTTAAGTGACTAATGTTCATGTGGAGGTGTTTTGTGCACGATATTTATTATAAGAATAAATAAAATAAAAAAATATTATATGCACATAGATAAAATACAAAGATGCCCCCTTGAGGTGATACTCGGCACTGGCAACTGCATGTGCCCATATACTGCAAAATACAAGTCCAAAAATACCAGCACACGGAAAGTTATGTATAAATGATATCCTGCACTCAAGGCTAGTGCTCTGGCGTTCCCTATTTTACCCAACTCCCACGTTCTTATTTTAATTTAACCTCTTGTTTCTTCAGTTCTCTCTGCTACCTCCCTCCTCTGGGACTTGGTATAAGTGACTCTATTAATGCTTCACAGTATGGGTTTGATTATTGCTCGCTTCTGAACAAAAAAAAAAAAATGGCTCAAGATACTTTTCATTAGGGCTGGAAAAAGAAAGGAGAGGTGGAAAATGCACAAAGATTTTAATAAAGGTGCCGAAACGCCCAGAAGAAAGGGGAGATCTATTTATATAGGACACAATTGCCATCATGGGAATTGTTTTGCCTATTTATAAAGTTGCCCCTGTCAATCTCTAAGCTTATTTTCGTCATATTTGATACCGCGATCACAGGATTCTCCGTTTTAGGATCTGCTGGCCTTAAAGTGAAATGGTAAAAGGTGTCCCCTTACAAGGTCACCTTCATTCCATACCTTGAGTCTATACAAGCTTATCATTGTGAGGAAATTGCCTTTGTTCATACGTGAACATAGGGGCTTTGTTACAGCAATTATGTCTTGTTGCACTGTAGAATAAACAAATAATTATGAAGTCCAGATACCAGTCCAACTGATACCATCACTATGACCTTGTGTGACAAGAGGGACATCCGAGAGATGTAAGAAGGTGGTTCAATCCAACAAAAGATTTCCCACTCCTCTTGTATTCTCTATGGCTTAAAATAAAATAAAAAGTACCCGACTGCAGCAAAATCTCCACGGTGCCAATAAAATAAACACTTCATTGACTATCCCCTTAATCAAATAGCATCAAGTTAGAAGAACAAATCAAGGAGCTTATTCAGCAATTAAAGGGGCACTAAAGGCAGAATAAAAAAAATAACAAACATGTTATACTTACCTCCACTGTGCAGCTTGTTTTGCACAGAGTGTCCCCTAACCCTGTCTTCTGGGGTCCCTCGGCGGCTGTCTCGGCTCCTCCTCGCAAAAGCTTTCCACCTTCATGCGAGCGAGCATTGTGGAAAGCTTTTGCGGGCGCGCTCCCGTCATACAGCAGCGGGCATAGCCGCCGACTGCATCACTCGGCCCCGCCCCCGGCGTGCCGCATCATCGGATGTGATTGACAGCAGCGCCAGCCAATGGCTGCGCTGCTATCAATCCGTCCAGCCTAGCCAATCAACGGCCAGGCTGGGAACCGAAGAAGATCACAAGGACGCGCGCGGGACTTTCGAGGGGTGAGGTAAGTAAAACGGGGGCTCGGGGGGGCCGGTACAGTCGGATGTTATTGCCATAAAAGGTGTATGGGGACCCGGTTACTGCCCTAGGGGACATGTATCAATGCAAAAATACGTTTTTAAAATAATAATTGTTTCAGGAGCAGTGATTTTAATGATGCCTAAAGTGAAAGAACAAAACTAAAATATTCCTTTAAATATCGTGCCTGGGGGTCCCCTTAGTCTACCTGTAAAGTGGCACATCTGTGTGATGTAAAGAGCCTGCTGCAGCAATAATGACATTTATAAAAGGAACAAAATTAATTTAAACTTGCTTGCGGCTGTAATGTATTTACGGCTCCCGGCAATATAGATGAAAAGAAATGAAAAAAATAACTGCGTGCCCCCCCCCCCGTCCATACAAGGCCCTTTGGGTCTGGTGTGGATTTTAAGGAGAACTCCACGCCAAAAAAAAAAAAATTGGCGTGGGTTCCCCTGCAGAATTAATACCAGACCCTTATCCAGGGCTGTCTTAATAGCATCATGGGCCCCTGGGGAAAGTAATGCACTGGGGCCCCTACCAGCGTTCCCTAATTTGCACACCAACTTCCAAGAAATAAAGTAAAAATAGTTGATAGAATTAAACATATATTCATAAGTACTTTAAATAAAATCGATTTTACAAAAGGAAAACATTCCATAAATCAAAGACTAGTCAACACAATGACCATATCATGATGCTTTTTACTAAACTATGACTGTCCTGGCAAATGCAGGACAGTTGACAAGTATGATGTAATGAAATATTATTGTGGGGCCCCCATGTACCTGGGGTCCCTGGGCAGTGCCCAGGAGTGTCCTTGCATTAAGATGACCCTGCCCTTATCCGAGCATGCAGCCTGGCAGATCAGGAAAGGGGGGGGCGAGCGAGTACCCCACCCCTCCTGAACCATACCAGGCCACATGCCATCAACATAGAGGGGTGGGTGCTTTGGGGCAGAGGAGGCTCTGCGCCCCCAACCCCAAAGCACCTTGTCCCCATTGTTAAAGGGGGTTTGCAGATTCCGATAAGCCCCCCACTTGAAGACCCCAACAAACCACCGGCCAGGGTTATTGGGAAGAGGCCCTTGTCCCGAAAGCACCCTCCCCATGTTGAGGGCAAGCGGCCTGGTATGGTTCAGGAGGGGGGGCCCTTGCTTGTCCCCTCCATTTCTTGGCCTGCAAGCTCGGATAAGGGTCTGGTAAGGATTTTGGAGGGGACCCCACGCCATTTTGAAAAAAAAATTGGTGTAGAGTTCCCCATTAAATCTATGCCAGACTCGAAAGGCCTGGTATAGATTGGGGGGGCACTGCACCTTTTTTTCTTAATTCTGTCATAAGGTTCCCCTTAACCACTTCGATACACTGTTTTTTATACTCTGCACTGCACTATATACTCTCCACCGTATTATATATACAACACTGACTGCACTATATATCCTCCACTGTATTATATATACTACACTGACTGCACTATATATCCTCCACTGTATTATATATACTACACTGACTGCACTATATACTCTGCAATGTATTATATATTCTACACTGACTGCACACAACACTTAACAACCTACCTAATCTCCATGTATTCACTATATACAGCTACCATGTAAGCAGCAGCCTTATATAGTGTGGGGCGTGGTCCTAGACCCTGAGCCATGATTGGCCTTTGACCAATCACGGCTCTCACAGCACATCGCGCTGCGATTGGCCAAAGCATGCAATCAGGCACATGCTTTGGCCAATCAGCAGCTGTCAATGCACTGCAATCTCGCAGTGCATTATGGGGCACATCGCAGCGGGCAAAAATTCCACTAGCGCCCCATATGTATGTTTGTTCTACGAACAGCGGGGCCATCCCTAGTTTCTACTGATCGAGTGGGAATCCCATAACAACCCTTACCCCATCCAAGTTTAATTCCCCTAAATAAAATACAAAACAGAGCTGCAAGGACTGCTTCTTGACTTCATATGTGCCTGGCTGTGCAGGGTGGGAGATAACCATATTCACCAGTGGCTCCTGCAGGGGTAGTGCTACACTAGCCAGGAGAAACGTTTTACCTGCATGTGAAAGAAAGTTATTTAAATAGCAGAAGAAGTGTTTTTTTTTTTGCAGGGATTTTGTTTTGTTTGTTTCATTAGCACATTTTGTATTCTGACGTTATAGACGTGAACCCTAAACTGGGCTAGAAGTCATTACCGTACTATCCTCTGCAGCTATGTTATAGCACGGAGCTCCCTTTGATTTGGATTTTATGTATCAAACTAATTATTAATAACTCTCTGATATCTTAAGGCTATCAGTGTATGTTTACACTATTTTTAAATCTCTCTATGCCACCAATCTTTTGCATTAATTATTATATCAGTGTAATGCAAGGTATGAGAGTTATAAGTTATTAAACACCTGGAACCGGAATTTTGGGTTGTAATAAAGAGAAGCCTATCAATTAACATACTGACTGACCATATAGGTGACACCTGCCTTCCATGGAAACAGAAAGGTTTGTCGATGCCTTTTAACCACTTAAGACCCGGACCAATATGCAGGTAAAGGACCAGGCCCCTTTTTGCGATTCGGCACTGCGTCGCTTTAACTGACAATTGCGCGGTCGTGCGACGTAGCTCCCAAACAAAATTGGGGTCCTTTTTCTCCCACAAATAGAGCTTTCTTTTGGTGGTATTTGATCACCTCTGTGGTATTTCTTTTTCTGCGCTATAAACAAAAAAAAGAGCGACAATTTCTAAAAATGCAATATATTTAACTTTTTGCTATAATACAGGGGTGGCAAACACAAGGCCCGCGGGCCGAATCCGGCCCGCCAGACCTTGCCATGTGGCCCGCGCAACGTCAGGCAGGTTGCCACCACGTGTTTCGGTTTGCCCGGGATTGTCCCGTAATTTAAATTTTTGTCCCGTGTCCCGGGACCCTTCAATCCGGGACAATAATGCCTGCCACACACACTGCGCTGTAATTAAAATATTTGAAATCACTGGTTGCTAGGGCCACCCCGCTTGGCGTGTAGCAACCAGTGACGTCACCATGCCCCGCTCTCTGAGACTCCCGACTCCACCTCCTCCTCCAGCCGCAGTTCTTGCAGCAGAGAGAAGCTCAGCATCGTCGTCAGACAGGTCACCTCCGACCTCCTCCATGGCTCCCCTCTGCCAAGCAGCAGCCCAGTGAGTGGCCTCCGCTGCTCAGCAGGACCCGGTCTGTCCCGACCCCCCGCTGCCTGCCCTGCAGTGAGTTTCAGACCCAGGCCGCGACATATAAGAATTTATTGTTTACTGTGAAAATGACAATTGCAGTTTAGGAGTTAACCACTAGGGGGTGCTGAAGGGGTTAAGTGTGACCTCATATGTGTTTCTAACTGTAGGGGGGCGGAGCTGAACGTGTGACGTCATTGATCGCCTTTCCCCATTTTAGGGAACAGACGATCAATGACAGTGCCACTGTGAAGAACGGGGAAGGTGTGTTACACACACCTCTCCCCGTTCTTCAGCTCCAGGGACCGATCTCGGGACTCTGGCGGTGGTCGTGTCCGCGATTCCCGCAGTCACGGAGCTTCGACGCTGGTCGCGGGTGGGCATTTAACAATCACGTACCATTCTGCCAAAGTATATCGGTGTTAGGCGGTCCTTAAGTGGTTAAGCAGGTTTTGGTTAGTTACCTTGTGCTGTAAGTACATCCTCCACAAATGGATTTCCTTTGGTTAGCACAGGGGTATTACATAGATTTCTCTATCAAGTCATTACAGCCCCAGTGATGTTTAATTTGATGTGCTGGCTTGGGATATTGGAGCATCACACTATTTAATTTTAATTTAATAATTCATCTCTGTGCAGGATCACAATGCCCAAAGGTGGCGTTAGTGCTCAAAGGTATATTTAAAGCCAAAACTTTTAATATTTTGGATAGTGTGATGAAGTATTTAAAACTCTGTCCTGTTTTCATTACTCAACTACAACTTGAAATGCAAAGGAAACGCCAGAAAGAAAATTGTGTCCAGTTGTGCTCTAACTTTATTTGGCATTTTGTTCTGTAAAAAGCCATGTCTATTAAACTGGCATCTGTAGTGTACCTAACTGTCTGGTGTGTTATTATCCATCAGCATCCCACCATTTCCAGAAGTCCAACACGTTTCATTCAGTTGTGCCAAACCTTAAAAGGGGTTGTAAACAAATATATATTTTTTTAAATAACAAACATGTTATACTTACCTCTACTGTGCAGCTCGTTTTGCACAGAGTGGCCCCGATCCACCTCTTCTGGTGTCCCTTGGCGGCTGTCTCTGGTCCTCCCCGCAAGAACTCCACACATTCATGTGAGCTTCCTCGCATTGTGTGGAGTCTTTGCGGGCGCAATCCCGTGATACAGCGAGCTGCCATACCCGCTCACTGTATCAAATGGCCCCGCCCCTCAATCCATCCGCTCTAGCCTATCAACGGCAAGGCTGAGCGGCGAAGAGGATGTCGGGGCCGAGCGCGGGACTTTCGATGGGTCAGCTAAGTATAACGGGGGGCGGTATAGTCGGAAGTTTTTTCACCTTAATGCATAGAATGCATTAAGGTGAAAAAACTTTTACCTTTACAACCCCTTTAAAGGGGTTGTAAAGGTACAATTTTTTTCCCTAAATAACTTCCTTTACCTTAGTGCAGTCCTTCACTTGCTGTCATGGATATGCAACAAAGTCTGCCTGCTTACCTGATCTCCATGTGCTCATTAGAGGCCTGACCCTCCTGAATGTCTCTTATCACCTTCCTCCCTGTATGGCTCCACCCTAGGCCATCCCAGGAAGCCTATATTAACCATTGCACTGCTAATCTGCTTTGCTGTTCAATAGTGTAGTTTGCTAGTTCCTGTCTGCAGTGTGCTACGATCATCTTCCTGTGTACCGTTTTTGCCTTGTCCCTGACTATTCCTGTTTGCCTGTGCCCTTGACCATTTGCCTGTCCCTCGGTTACCCTTGTCTGCCTGTTGCCCTGACCGTCGGTCTACCCATCACCACCGTTTGTCCTGCTGGCTGCTTCCTCTCTCTCCCTGCGGAGTGTGACCGAGGGGATCCCAGGGGTCACGACCTGGATCCAGTTGCGGCCAAGGCCATCCTCACCACTAGAGGCTCTGGTGAACACAAAACTGGGTCTTAGACTCCGTACCCTGGGTGATCTTGGGTTCACGCTTCCTTTCTGCTAGCAGCAGTCGGCTATAGGGTTCACTACCCTGTGGTGCATCCCTGACCTCAACGGGGTGCACTTATCACCTGGCCACGGGTTACCTGACACTTGCCTCATCATTCGATTTTGATTTTAAATGTCCTTATTTCTTCTAGGAAATCCTCACTTCCTGTTCTTCTGTATGTAACTCCACACAGTAATGCAAGGCTTTCTCCCTGGTGAGGAGTGTTGTACTCGCCCCCTCCCTTGGACTACAGGGGAGTCAGGACGCCTGCTAACACACAGCTCCTTTCTCTGTAGGGAGCGTCCTGACTCCTGTAGTCCAAGGGAGGTGCGAGCATGACACTCCACACCAGGGAGAAAGCCTTACATTACTGTGTGGAGTTACAGACAGAAGAACAGGAAGTGAGGATTTCTTAGAAGAAATAAGGACATTTAAAAGCAAAATTGAAGGATGAGGTAAGTGAAGGAGGACTGCACTAAGATAAAGGAAGTTATTTAGGGAACAAAATTGTACCTTTACACATCCTTTAATGAAAAGGGCTTACTACAAACAATCCCCAAATATTCCGCTGCTGTACTGACAGGAGGATGCCAGGTCCAAACAGTCCTTGAACAGCTGCAAATTGTGATGCAAAGAATATAAGTGGAGACGTTCAACTTCTCAGAGTCCAAAAAAGGTTTATTCAAGCTACCCAATACAAAATAAAACAATCTGCTCCACTCTTATGCATTTTATTCCATCTGAAGCTTAGTCATAGAGTTTATGACTAAGCTTTAAAGTCTTAGTCCTCAACTCTATGTTATACATTTAGTCATAAGACTCTTAGTCATTGATTCAACTCTATGTCATAGACTAAAACTTAATGACATTGACTTAACCTTAGAGATTATGAGTAAGCTTCCGATGGAGTCAAACGCATAACTGGGGAGCAGGTGAATTTATTTTGAATCGGGCAACTTGAATAAACCTATTTTGGACTCTTAGAAGTCAAGAAGGTCCACTTCTATCCTTTGCATCCTAATAAAATCTGACCCTCTGAGCTCCCAAATTAAATTGGCTTTTCATAGTGTAGTGCTGGTCTCCCAATGAGTCGCTATTGTAAATTTAGGAGTGTCTGAGCCAATAGTTGGGTTTTAGACTCTGTTAATTCTATTTAAATTCATCTCTGTTCTGGCTGTGGTTGTGCTCGGTAGAAGTTTCCCCTTGTTGCCTGTAGGTGGCGTTACCACATCAGGCCCATGTTGGAACTTGGGCAAACCATAGTGTGTTAAGTGACCCTTCTCGGCAGCAGCCTAGTGGGAGTGGTGCCCCGCTGTGCATGGTGGGAAGGGGTACTTAAGGGCCAGATGCCGCTTTTCGGGGGCCTTCGCCTCGTGGCCCTCCTGGCATGAGGTGGGTGTGCGTGATTTCAGTCTCTGGACCACGTTGGTCTGAGGCTGTTCCTATCAAGTAGGCCCAGCTATGCTGGCTGGGGCCTATGGTTCTACAGGGGATCCCAAGCTGCCCATCCAAGTGGAGGAAGCTTCTTAGCGAAGTAAACCAGGGGAGGACCTGCCCTGGAGGAGACAAGCAAGGAAAGCTGATGTCTTGGGATAGGCCTGGTAACCTCGGTAAGGAAAAGGGATCCGCTACGTAATTTGTCTTACAGTACGCCGGATTGGCTTAAAGGCTCTTTTGCTGTAAGGCGGGAAGTTGGGGAAATTAAATCCTGTGGCAGAGGATTCCTGACTATCCATTCTGTGTTCTCAGATGGTCTGTGGCAGAGACTGTTTCTATACTGTCCGTTCGTCATCCCGGCTGCTAGGCCATGTGAGAGGGGTCTATACCGGTGAGCAATACCCACTCAGGAGTGAGTGGTGAATACTGGAACTTTAAATGCTTTCTGTGCATTCTGTGCAGCGTACCTGAACCTTCCCCTTCTCTCTATACTCTCTACTTCATTCACATTGTATTGAAACAAATGATCCTTTAATCCCTTTCACATTTTTCAGGTCTTTATTACTGTCTGTGTCTGTCTGTCTGTGGGGAAAATGGTCCTATTTATCCTGGTGACCATTATCTGTAATTCAGAAAAGAATGGGTTGGCAAGAATTAGTCTCAAAACACTGCAATTAGGTAAAGATCAAGGGGGCATGGCAGTTCCGCACACTCGGTACTACTTCGTAGCGTCACAAGTACAACACCTGGGGAATTGGGGGTAGGTAGATGTGGGTGACCCGGTACAAACACCACTGATACCACTGGGATCTGTTCTCCCGGCTATATCACATTTAGAGGCAGGGCTCCCACACCTAGAGCAATCACTACCCACTGTCATCTTACTGAATACTTTGTGGAAATACATTCGGTCCATTTTCAATACTAGGGGGGTATGTCCATTCACTCCCATTTGGAAGAATTCCCACTATAAAGAACTCTTTAAATTGGAGGGTTTCAGACAATGGACCAACGCAGAAATTCACTACATTGCCCAGTTGTTTGTGGGCCCAGTCCTAAAGTCCTTCACAGATCTGGGAAGTGAGTTCCCGCTTGCTAGGACGCAGTTCTACAAGTATTTACAATTGCGACACGCTATCCAGAGTGAGAGTAGGCTCTCCCCTATCTCGGTTGTTAGGCACCCCTTACACACTGACGTCTTAATGAACAGAGACAAGAAGGGTATGATCTCACAGGTTTATTCCAGACTGATTGGTATCACCCACGACGCGTCGACATTACCGTGTAGAAAGGGCTGGGGAAAAGATTTAGGTCCCATAGATGGGGTATACGTGGGAATTATGTTTGTCTTCCGCCCCGTTGGTATCAGTATCGGCACAACACAGATTGTCGCACTTATTTTTGTTTCATAGGGTCTATAGGACACCGGCTCGTCTATTCAAGTGGGGTCTAAGAGATTCTCCGCTATGCCTAAAATGTAACGCACAAGAGGGGGACTTATTACACATGATGTGGAAATGTCCAAAACTTTTTAGATACTGGCACTATGTTACTAACACTATATCACAGGCGTATGGCTTTCCGGCACCGCACGATGCAGTGGTATGTCTCCTTGGGGCCCTCGAGGTGCCTTCACTCACCCCTCACGGTCATACAGCTGTACTCCGGCTGCTTTATGCTGCCCGGAGAGCCATTGCTAGATATTGGATTACCTCCAGAGTGCCTACAGAAGGACTTTGGGTTAAGATGGTGAATAATATGTTGATACGGGAAAAAATTACATATCAGCACAGAAATGCGTCCAAAAAATTCTACTCATTATGGCAGCCCTGGCTGGACACCCCAGGGGCTGGGACCTGCAGAATTGATTATGGATAGGCTACTGCAGGGATAATGGATCACAAGGAGAGAGGTGGTAGGGCATACATTAACTTGGCGACATGTAATAATTTGTGACACGGATGTGAGATCAGGTTCACGGTACAATGGGTTAATATGCAGAATATGTTTCGTATAGTTGCATATTGGCCACAGGCATATAGAAAGAGGCAGATATTGTAATTGGCTAGACCATATGTTTAAGGTTGAATTTGTAATAGAGACAATGAACCATAGATTCCTCCGTAAGGTTGTATTAATCTCAAGGAGTTTGAAATGTTTTGGTTGAAGGAGGGGAATAGGCCGTAATCTCCTCTATTATTGTTTACTTACCTTGAACAAGTACATAATTTTCTTGTTTGTATCCTTGTTTCATCGATATGCATCCTGCTAATATTGTATTGTATGTTTACTCTGCCTCAATAAAATATTTTCTTGATTAAAAAAAAAGAAAAGAATGGGTAATTCCACATTTTACAGAAGGTGAGGTGAGGGGAAGTCTTCCAATGGGAACAGCTGTCCTGGTGACAAATTTCTTCTTACTTTTGTAGTGTTTCTGGGTCAGCAAGTGAAGTAAAATTTCCCAGATGGAACACAGAGGGGTTAATTTACTAAAACTGTAGAGTGAAAAATCTGGCGCAGCTCTGCAAAGAAACCAATCAGCTTCCAGGTTTTTTTTTCAAAACTTAATTGAAGAAACTGAAGTTAGAAGCCGATTGGCTACCATGCACAGCTGCACCAGATTTTGTAAACTTTCCTCTTAAGCCTCATACACACAATCGGACTTCCATCTGACTTTTCCGTGGATTTTTGCCCGAAGAGGCGTTGGCCGTGAACTTGTTCTGCATACACACGGCAGAACATTTTCAGCCAACTTTCACTAAATCACGTGGTTTTTCAGCTCTTTACCGCCATTCTTTGGGCAACTTCTGCTATTGTTGGCTGGTGTTTAGCATTGGTTCTGAGCATGTGTGTTTGTACTTTGGACTTGTGTACACACGTCTGCCTTATCCTCCATCGGACATTTGTTGTCGAAAAGTTTGAGAGCATGCACAGTGAACCTTTGTCCATTGAAAAAGCAACAATTGTCCGATGGAGCAGTGTTTCTCAACTCCAGTCCTCAAGGCGCCCCAACAGGTCATGTTTTCAGGATTTCCCTCCGATGAAACTGCTGTGGTAATTACCAAGGCAGCGAAATGGATCAAATCCCCTGTGCAAAATAATGGAAGACCTGAAAACATGACCTGTTGGGGCGCCTTGAGGACTGGAGTTGAGAAACACTGCGATGGAGCATACAGACGGTCGGATTGTCCGATAAAATAGGTCCGTCTGACTGTTGTTGTTGAAAAGTCTGATCGTGTGTATGGGCCTTTAGCTTGCTGAACTGGCTTAGGTCTCGTCTTACACTCTTCAGTATTAGTAAATCAATCCCAGACAGTAAAAACTAAAAATAAATAAAACCTGACAGGCGTCTTAGCCATTTCCTACTATATCCAACACACCAAAAAAGATTTTCTGGAGGATTTCTCCCCAGAATGATTTTTTTTCTCTTCCAAGCACTGAAGGATAATTCTTCTTGAGTTTTTAGAAATCCACCAACTTCATCCAGTTATTTCTTGACCACACATTTCTAGCATGACTATTTCCTTTTGATCCACTAAAAAGTATGCAGTGTGGTTTTTAGGTAGTTCCTCACATTACATAGTTTTCGGTAAATTTTAAAGAAGATTTTACAAACATTGTACAATCAGATTGTAAATGGGGATAAGGTTTGGGTTTGCCGTTACCATCGGTTGGTGGAGGAACCAGCGGAGTTCAAAATTTGTTGTCCCAGTGAGTAGTAAGTAGTAAACTCTGCTTTGACTTTTACCTACAGGTAAGCTTATAATAAAGCTTAAGACCCGGTTCACACTGGGGCGACATGACAGGCGGCTCAGCCGCCTGACGTGTCACGTCCCATTTAATGCAATGGAACCGTTCTAATAGGAGCGACGCAAGTCTCTCCGACTTGGAAAAAGGTTCCTGTACAACTTCGGGGGCGGCTCGGGGCGACCTGCATTGACTTCTATACAGAAGTCGTTTTGCAAATCGCCTCTGAAGTCGTCCTCAGGAATTTTTTTTTTAAATAACAGACATGTTATACTTACCTCCACTGTGCAGCTCGTTTTGCACAGAGTGGGCCCCAATCCTGTCTTCTGGGGTCCCTCGGCGGCTGTCTCGGCTCCTCCTCGCAAAAGCTTTCTACCTTCATGCGAGCGAGCTCCCGTGATACATCGGCGGGCATAGGCGCCGACTGTATCTCTTGGCCCCGCCCCCCGGCGCCGCGTCATCCGCTGTGATTGACAGCAGCGCCAGCCAATGGGTGCGCTGCTATCAATCCGCCCAGCCTAGCCAATTAACAGCCAGGCTGGGAACCGAAGAAGATCACATGGACGCGCCCGGACTTTCGAAGGGTCAGGTAAGTAAAACGGGGGCTCGAGGGGGGCCGGTATCATCATAGGATGCATTAAGGTGAAAAAACATTTACCTTTACAACCCCTTTAAGTACCTGTAGGTAAAACAAATATATCTCCTATACGTGCACCGTTTAGGAGATATTTGCTTGATTGCCAACTGTTGATGTCACTGCTGTATGCTCTCTGAAGGAACGACATACTCATGCAGTCCCTTCAGAGCTCTGTGTTGTGGCTGTGATTCCCTCACATCGTCATCGCGGTTCAGCCATTCAAGCGGCTGGAGCCCACAGACCCAGAAGGAAGATTGAGTGAAGATAGAAGCCTATCAACGGTGACAGTGCACCACTGTAGGGCTTAGTTTCAAAGTAAATATTTCATAATGTGCTGGTATGTATCGCATACTAGCACATTATATTACCTTGCAGGTGGATCAGACTTTTTTTTATTTATAACTTTAATGTGGAAATTTATCAGATAGAATTCTCTAATTATGATGCACTGCCTGGCCTTTAAACCTAGGTCAGCTGGCTTAAAACTACCAATACCAGTATAAGTCTACCTCCCAACTTTTGAACTTCAGAATGAGGGACACTGGAGGAGTAAAAATACCTGTGGCACTCTGCGTTGCAGTAAATTGTGGGCATGGTCAAGCACCTAGCAGTAGAAGGGGCTTAAAGTGGATGTAAACCCATTTTTTTTTTATGTCACAATGTAGAGTATAAGATTTCCTATCATCTGTGCCCAGTACACAGAGTTAATCCAGCTCTGAGCAATCCTCTTTATTGTTCAGTGAAAATTAACAGACTTCCAGATAAAACCTGTCTAAATACAAAGTCCTTTACTCTCTCCTTGCTTTGAGTGACAGGTTATTTACATATCTAGCTTGGACATGTGGATCATATGTTATGTTATGTTTATCATAATATGAGGTGATCCACAGGTCATTGTATATGACCAGGATGTGTTATGTGGGGGAGGGGTGGATTTCTCACTTTTTATACTGTGGATCACCTCATATTATGATAAACATAACATAACATATGATAAACATGTCCAAGCTAGATATGTAAATAACCTGTCACTCAAAGCAAGGAGAGAGGAATGGACTTTGTATTTAGACAGGGTTTATCTGGAAGTCTGTTAATTTTCACTGAACAATAAAAGAGGATTGCTCAGAGCTGGATTAACTCTGTGTGGCAAGACTGGGCACAGATGATATGAAATCTTATTCTCTACATTGTGACATCACTTTAAGGCATGTGGTTAAACAAAACTTGTGCTTCCTTTTACCTATAAAATATGCTTTGATTGCTTTGTCTGAGCCCAACTTGAAGACGTTCATTAAAATAGTCAGGGACTGCATAGCAGAGGTATAGACATAATAAAGAAGATGGTCAGAGACTGCAGACATGATAGAGGAGATGGTCATAGACTGCAGACATACTGTGAGAGACTATGAACATGCTACAGGGGTTGTTGAAGACTGGGGGCAATGGCATGCATCAGCAGTCAATCATAGAGTGGAGACATATACATGACATATTACAGATAAGTGTCTGCAGGGGACCAATGGGCCACACAAAAAGTGGCAAAAGACTACATGTGACCCCAGGCACTAAGCACTGCATTGTAATTTTGGAGGGAAGTGCACGCTTTTTCCATAAGCCCAAGAGCTAGCTTTCTTCTCCAGCTCTGGGAACACTGACAGGATGCTTGCTATGAGAAAAAAAATACAATCTATTACTGAGATTGTGGACATGCAAGGGCCAGTCTTCATACAGCAACACTTCTACCACCCTACAGACGTGAAGACTGGTACAACATAACCTGAAAGCCAAGCCCCTCTGCACTCTCCTAAAACGTAACTTTATGGTAAAGTCCAGCTGAGCTTGAAAATTATCAATGCAGTGATGATGTGCCAGCAGTCTAAGGGTTAACTGCATTTTAACTTCACCGATCTTCTGCTATCCGATGCTGTTCAGGCAGAGTGGTGTGCCTCCTCCCCCCTCCTTCTCCTCTGTGTACAGGAGAACATCACAGCAGGAGGAGAGGCGAGTTCAGTGCACTCCCCAACACAGAGAGATGCCGACTGCTATGCAAGTGTAGCCTGCGGCGAGCAGGAACCAAGATAACTCACACACGCCTTGGGCATTCCAGGGCTCAGCCCTGATTTACTGGGACTCCGGGACAAGGACCAATTTCCGGGACGGTCCCGGCGAATCAGGGACGGTTGGGAGGTATGATATAAGCCAGCCCTCTCACTATAAAGAAGGTCAGTTCACAAGAGCCATACTGACAATGTGCTTTAGCTGTGATAAGAAACTAAAAGGGTAACATTAGTGTAGGTCTTGTAGGCTGGTCTGTTAAAGGAGGTGTAAACCTTTACTGTACATCACGTAAGTAGCAGAATGCTGTGTATTTAAATAAATTGGTGTGCGGAGGAGGGGGGTACCTTTTATAGTACTTTGTTATATCTCAGTGCTACTGATGTCTTTATAGCCATGACTAAGCACTAACGTAGTGCGAAACATGTCGGCTGTCCCTTTCTGTGGCTGTGTCTTGCTGTGTATGCTCACTTTTACCGAATAAAGACAACTTTCCGAAGTTTATCTGGAGTGCGGCTGTCCATTTTCTCCCAAGATTTTCTTCATTTACTGATGTATTTATAGTTTGCCCCGTGCACATGCAATACAGTGATAACAGGCTGCATGTGTTCTTCCACAGGGCATTCTTAGGCCCTGTACGCACGTCCGAGAAACTCGACGGGCAAAACACATCGTTTTGCTCGTCGAGTTCCTTGTGAAGCCGCCGAGGATCTCGGCGAGCCAAGTTTCCTCATTGACTAACGAGGAAATAGAGAACATGTTCTCTATTTGGCTCGACGAGTTCCTCGTCCGTTTCCTCGGCCAAAAGTGTACACACGACCGGGTTTCTCGGCAGAATACGGCTCCGATCGAGTTTCTGGCTGAATTCTGCCGAGAAACTCGGTCGTGTGTACGGGGCCTCACTTGTTGCAATCTTTCATTCCATTAGCTCTCCCACATTTGTGCTGCAACACAGAGCAAAGGCAAGGCATTGATTGGACACTCACAATTTTTTGCTTGTCTCTTTGGCGAATAGGGAAAAGCCAAGTGAATAAATATGTGAATGTACAAAGCCATGCACAACTCTGCCCCCAGCTACATAACTGACCTAGTCTCTAAATACCAACCTAATCGTTCTCTTCGTTCTTCTCAAAACCTCCTGTTCTCTAGCTCTCTCATCACCTGCTCCCATGCTCGTCTCCAGGACTTTTCCAGAGTCTCTCTAAGCCTATGGAACTCCTTAACCCAATCTGTCCATCCATCTCCTTCTCTATTGGCTTTTAGAGGATCCCTGAAAACCCTCCTCTTCAGAGAAGCCTATCCTACCCACACCTAACAACTGTATTTTCATTTTTGTCCATCTCCCACACAGGGCCGTTTGAAGATATTTGGGGGCCCCAGGCAAAAAAAAAAAAAAAAAGTGACATTTCAGTTTTTCAGTTGAGAAGTGGGGGGGGGGGGGGGTTGGCGGCTTACCTCTATCCTCACACGCCGCCAGATGTGTTGGTGTCCGAACAGGGGCCCCAGCAGGGAGGGCCCTTGCCGCATCGCTGCGTCCTCCTGCAGTCCGGTCGGCCGTGTACCATATCCGCGCGGTACAGGAGATTCAGTTTGTTGTTCCTGGGGCCGGACTGAAAGGAAGTGAACACTCGGGAACAGGAACCTGATTCTCCTGTACCGCGCGGTTATGGTACACCGCCGACCGGACTGCAGGAGGAAGCAGCGGTGCGGCAAGGGCCCTCCCTGCTGGGGCCCCTGGCCAGCTCGGGGGCCCCTGGCCAGCTCGGGGCCCCAGGCAAATGCTTGCTTTGCCTGTCGGGTTCCGACGGGCCTGCTCCCACAGCTACTACCCTTTGTTCCACTTGACCCTCCCTTCTATACTGTAAAAGCTTTAACGAGCAGGGCCCTCTGATCTCTCCTGTATTGAATTGTATTGTGACTGTACTGTCTTCCCTGATGTAAAGCACTGTGCAAACTGTTGGCGCTATATAAATCCTGTATAATAATGTAGGAGAACTGATCAGCCATGACACTACAAACTGCAGCCACATGTGAGCCCATCGTGGCAAGGTAAGGCAAAAAAACAATGCAGAGAATATAACCACTAATACCTAGGTTAAAAAACAACATAGGGGCAGATCCACAGACAGAGTACGCCGGCGTATCTACTGATACGCCGGCGTACTTTCAAATTACCCGCGTCGTATCTTTGGTTTGAATCCTCAAACCAAGATACGACGGCATCTGGGTTAGATCCGACAGGTGTACGTCCTCGTACGCCTTCGGATCTAAGATGCAATACTTCGGCCTCCGCTGGGTGGCGTTCACGTCGTTTTCCGCGTCGGGTATGCAAATTAGCTATTTCCGACGATCCACGAACATACGCGCGGCCGTCGCATTCTCTTACGTCGTCTCTAGTCGGCTTTTTCCGGCGTATACTTAAAGCTGCTATTTTGCGGCGTATAGTTAGACTTGCCATGTTAAGTATGGCCGTCGTTCCCGCGTTGAAATTTGAATTTTTTTTTTGCGTAAGTCGTCCGTGAATCGGGATGGACGTAATTCACGTCTAAGTTAAAAAAAATTACGTTGTTGCGACCTCATTTAGCGCAATGCACGGCGGGAAATTTAGAAACGGAGCATGCACAGTTCATTCGGCGCTGGGACGCGCTTCATTTAAATGAAACACGCCCCCTAATCGCCGATTTGAATTACGCGCCGTTACGCCGCCAAAGATAGACTACGCCACCGTAACTTTCGGCGCGCAATCTTTCAGGATTCGGAATTACGCCAGGAAAGTTACGGCGGCGCGGGTGCAGATCTCTGTGGATCTACCCCAAAAACTTTTTAAAGTGTACAGTGCCTTGTCAATGTTTACCTTATAGTAATTTTTACTATGATCATTGCTTTTAACATGTTTTCTCTTCTAATTTTATAGGACTGAATGTAGAATTCTGTAGCTCACCACAAGAGCAAGCTCTGTTCTCATCTACAGTCACTCATACCTGCTCAACATTTGTTGAGTTAACACATCAGCCACACAGGGAGGGCATGGTTTTCAGTGAGTCAGCTGACTCACACTTACATTGTGAACAGGAATGGTAAAGCAAAACTAAAACACAGTACTGACAGCAGCTTTTTCATCTGTATTGAGAAAATATGGCTGACCCCACTCATATATTTACAAATTACACATAGAAACAATGCTTTTAAAAACATATACAAAAACAGATAATATTCATTACATAAAGACTCCGTTTATATGTATATACTGTAAAGACATATTAAAAACACTATAACATTCCCATTAATAAAAACTAGACCTTTGTTATACAGTAGTTGTAGGTATTCATACACAAGAAAAAAAATCACTCTAAACTCTAAACAATTCTGGTACCGTACATACAACCCTTCACAAGTCCCGCTCAGCACTGCACATTGCAGCATGTCCTTGATTTTGACAGCCTTCTTGTAGCAGGTGCCGTCTGCTGCACCCAAAAATGCAATTCTTTGATATTTCTGTATGGGCGAAACCGCTGGCGTGCATAAGGCCTATGAAGCAGTGGTCATCAACCCTGTCCTCAGGGCCCACTAACAGGCCAGGTTTTATGTATTACCTTGGAGAGATGCAGACTAGAATACTGCAATCACTGAGCAGCAAATGGTATCACCTGTAATGTATTTCAGTTATCTTACAAACCTGGCCTGTTAGTGGGCCCTGAGGACAGGGTTGATGACCACTGCCATATAGAACAACAATAACTGGACACAGTCCACTCCTGATGCAGGATGAAGTATGTATGCTGTTAGTGTTAGGTTGAGGGTATGGTTAAGCATAATGATTTTGGTCAGGATTTTCGGGTGTAGCTAAGAGAGACATTGCAACTTCGTCCATTTATATCTGTGTAAAGTCCTACCCAGTTGTTTTGTGGCCTCCTTTCCGTGCATTGGGTTGAGACATCCCATTCCTTTTGAATGGGTTGCCAATGCACCCAGCATGGCCAAAACTCCATCTGACCATTTTTCAGGAATGCAACACACAGTAAAGGATAGGCCCGGAATAGAAGGGAACCTAGGTGGAGGGCCGGCATGACTGGGGGAGCTGGAGGGAGAGCACCAATGGGTAGTGTGAGGAGGGGTTAAAAAATCTGGTGATGGGGTGTGATTTGAAAATAGGGAGGGGGCAGAGTATAGTATCCCGGGTTGGGGGGTGGGCCCAGCTCATTCCCGGGTAGCAGAGCAGGAAAGAGGGAACCAGCAGAGAGGATTTCCCGCCCGCCCGCCCTATTTGTGGTGGCTAGGTTTAGGAATTTTAGGGAGATGTTTGGCATGGGTCTTGGTGGTAGAGTGGAGGAAGTCGGTTTATGACATGGGATGGGTTGGACCTATCTAGGTATGGGTACCCTCCCTAGTCGTAAATAGTGGGCTACAAGATAACATCGGGCTGCAGTGGCACGAAGCAACAGCTCGTCCCTGAGCTTGTGGGACCACGGCTAGGGGCCAGGGTGGTGTTAGTGCAGCCGATGGGGTAGTTGTCATATTTCCTTCGCTCACCTAAAATAAGACAGCAGTTGTAAAGTTGTGGGTTGTTATGGTGTATATATATATATATATATTGGTTGTTGTTTTATATATATATATTTATATATTTAAAGAGTATTATTGTTTGTTATTTGTAATAATAAAGTGGCCGGCTGGCCTCTTAACCAAGAAGTAGTTTGTCTTTACTTAGGTTAAGTGGGGGCACGGGTACTGGGTTCGTAGTCGGGACATCAGCTATACACCAGTCATGCCCTGCTACAGCGCACTGCAATGTGAAAGTGTGGTCCAGTCTTGCTTTACCCTTCAAGTCTGAATGTTATGTGTCAATGGTTAGGTTGGAGGCAGCGGCGGTGCGTCCATAGTGGGCGCAGGAGCGCCGCCCTCTCTCTCCCCTGCGCCGTCAGGTGTACAGTACATAGAGATTCATGCAATGCATGAATCTCTATGTATTGTCTCCGCTGCCGTCCACTATTCAGATGGCTGGCCCCCTGGTGAGCGCCAGCCATCTGAATAACAGCAGTTTGTTGGTGTTTGGAAGTGCCTATCAGAGCCAACGGCTCTGATAGGCTTTCCGATTACAGCCTGTTGGCTATAATGGGCTTCCAAATAGTTAACCAGGGGACGCGCGTTCCCTGGTTAACACTGACACTCGTCTCAGCCAATCAGGTTCACAAGGTCTGGTTACCAGTAACCTGATTGGCTGAAGCGACATTAAGGGCGGGACTTGGGAGAAGATATTGAGGGAGGATGGCTGACCCGAGAAAGGTAAGTGCTGGGGGACAGGGAAGCAATCTGGCGGCAATTGCTGGGCACAGTGGTGACAATTGCTGGGCACAGTGCAGTGGTGACAGTTGCTGGGCACAGTGGTGACAATTGCTGGGCACAGTGGTGACAATTGCTGGGCACAGTGGTGACAATTGCTGGGCACAGTGCAGTGGTGACAACTGATGAGCACAGTGGCTGCGTTTGATGGCATGGCACGTTTGATGGCGCAGTGGCGATGTTTGATGGCACAGTGAGGCTGCAATTGATTTTTTTTTTTGTTTGTGCCCCCCCAAAATTATGAGCACCAGCCGCCACTGGTTGGAGGGAGGTTAAGAGTTTAGGGCTAGTTTTATGAGTTTGCATAAGTGATAAGATAGAGGAGCGTTAGGTGGTGGTACTCTAGTGCAGAGATGCATTATGGTGAGGGGTATATTAGGATTTTCTGTTGTACTCGGTACTGAAACCAAAGCCCAAAATCTAGTTTCTGGCAACAAAACGGATACAATGAAAAAAAAGACACCAGATAAAGATATCTGCATGAAGAAGGCTACATGGACATCAGTCAAGATCAAGGATTTTACAACTTCCAAGCCCTCGGAGAGCCCACAGAGAAGCCAAAATAAAATAATCATAAATTCAAATCCTTAAATCACATTTTAACTTAGAACTACATTCACAGTAAGACTGGGGGAGATAGACAAAGAGCAACAGAGGGGCTAAAATTGTTTTCCTAAAGAAAACGTTTTTCCAGGTCACTTCTATTCGGCCGAGTACTCACGATCAAACATGTCCGATGAAACCGGTCCGCGGACCGTTTTCATCGGACATGTCTGCCCGGGGACTGCCCGGGGACTTCTGTTCGATGGCCGTACACACCATCGAACAGAGGTCCGCGCGTAAACAATACGCGGGGCGTGTCCGCGGTGCATGCGTCAAAGTCATTCGACGCATGCGAGGGATGGCGGGCGGCAGGAAATGTACGGTAGGTCTGTACAGACGACCGTACATGTCCGGGCGGACAGGTTTCCAGCGGACTGTTTTAAAGCAAGTCCAGAAAACAGTTGTCCGCTGGAAACCTGTCTGATCCGCCCGAAAATGGTCCGCTCGGGCCTACACACGGCCAAACATGTCTGCTGAAACTGGTCCGCGGACCAGTTTCAGCAGACATGTTTGGTCGTGAGTACGGGGCCTTACAGTTATTTGCAAAAAAAAAAGGCCTAAGCATTTCCTCACATCATATCTGTTGAGGAAAGTTGGATGACAAAATACCAATGTTTTTGGTCGTATGTATTTCTGTTGAAGTAGATGTTGAGCTCAGAAGCATTTTTTGCAGGAAAGGAAGACATTTTGGGCCAGATTCACAAAAGGGATACGACAGCGTTTCTCCTGATACGCCGTCGTATCCCTGTTTCTATCTATGCGGCTGATTCATAGAATCAGTCAGGGCCGGCGCTAGCAATAGGCGGGTCTGCCTCCTCCTCCCTCCCTCCCTCCTTCCATCTCCATCCTCCCTCCCTCCTTCCATCTCCATCCTCCCTCCCTCCTTCCATCTCCATCCTCCCTCCCTCCTTCCATCTCCATCCTCCCTCCTTCCTTCCATCTCCATCCTCCCTCCTTCCTTCCATCTCCATCCTCCCTCCCTCCTTCCATCTCCATCCTCCCTCCCTCCTTCCATCTCCATCCTCCCTCCCTCCTTCCATCTCCATCCTCCCTCCCTCCTTCCATCTCCATCCTCCCTCCCTCCTTCCATCTCCATCCTCCCTCCTTCCATCTCCATCCTCCCTCCTTCCATCTCCATCCTCCCTCCCTCCTTCCATCTCCATCCTCCCTCCTTCCATCTCCATCCTCCCTCCCTCCTTCCATCTCCATCCTCCCTCCCTCCTTCCATCTCCATCCTCCCTCCCTCCTTCCATCTCCATCCTCCCTCCCTCCTTCCATCTCCATCCTCCCTCCCTCCTTCCATCTCCATCCTCCCTCCTTCCATCTCCATCCTCCCTCCCTCCTTACATCTCCATCCTCCCTCCCTCCTTCCATCTCCATCCTCCCTCCTTCCATCTCCATCCTCCCTCCCTCCTTCCATCTCCATCCTCCCTCCCTCCTTCCATCTCCATCCTCCCTCCCTCCTTCCATCTCCTCCCTCCCTCCTTCCATCTCCATCCTCCCTCCTTCCATCTCCATCCTCCCTCCCTCCTTCCATCTCCATCCTCCCTCCCTCCTTCCATCTCCATCCTCCCTCCCTCCTTCCATCTCCATCCATCTCCATCCTCCCTCCCTCCTTCCATCTCCATCCTCCCTCCCTCCTTCCATCTCCATCCTCCCTCCTTCCATCTCCATCCTCCCTCCCTCCTTCCATCTCCATCCTCCCTCCCTCCTTCCATCTCCATCCTCCCTCCTTCCATCTCCATCCTCCCTCCTTCCATCTCCATCCTCCCTCCTTCCATCTCCATCCTCCCTCCCTCCTTCCATCTCCATCCTCCCTCCTTCCATCTCCATCCTCCCTCCCTCCTTCCATCTCCATCCTCCCTCCTTCCATCTCCATCCTCCCTCCCTCCTTCCATCTCCATCCTCCCTCCATCCTCCCTCCATCTCCATACAGAGCCCCATCCTTCCATCTCTATACAGAGCCCCATCCTTCCATCTCTCCCTCTATCCTTCCATCTCTATACAGAGCCCCATCCTTCCATCTCTCCCTCTATCCTTCCAACTATATACAGAGCCCCATCCTCCCTCCCTCCTTCCATCTCCATACAGAGCCCCATCCTCCCTCCCTTCTTCCATCTCCATCCTTGCATCTCCATACAGAGCCCTTCCCTCCTTCCCTCCCTCCCTCCCTCCTTCCCTCCCTCCTTCCATCTCCATACAGAGCCCCATCCTTCCATCTCTTTACAGAGCCCCATCCTCCCTCCCTCCTTCCATCTCCATCCTTGCATCTCCATACAGAACCCCATCCTCCCTCCCTCCTTCCATCTCCATCCTTGCATCTCCATACAGAGCCCCATCCTCCCTCTCCATACAGAGCCCCATCCTTCCATCTCTTTACAGAGCCCCATCCTCCCTCCCTCCTTCCATCTCCATCCTTGCATCTCCATACAGAGCCCCATCCTCCCTCCCTCCTTCCATCTCCATCCTTGCATCTCCATACAGAGCCCCATCCTCCCTCCCTCCTTCCATTTCCATACAGAGCCCCATCCTTCCATCTCTTTACAGAGCCCCATCCTCCCTCCCTCCTTCCATCTCCATCCTCCCTCCTTCCATCTCCATCCCTCCATCCTTCCATCTCTATACAGAGCCCCATCTTTCCATCTCTCCCTCCCTCCATCCTTCTGTCTCTATACAAACCCCATCCTTCCCTCTCCATCCCTCCCACCATCCTTCCATCTCTCCCTCCCTCCCTCCATCCTTCCATCTCCATCTCTCCCTCCCTCCATCTCTCCCTCCCTCCATCATTCCATCTCCATCCATCCCTCCCTCCATCCTTTCATCTCTATACAGAGCCCCATCCTTCCATCTCTCCCTCCATCCTACCATCCCCCATCCCTCCTTCCATCCTTCAATCTCTGTATAGAGCCCCATCCTTACCTTGATTCTTCCGTCTCCATCCCTCCCTCCCTTCATACATCTCCATCCTTCCCTCCATCTTTCCATCTCCATCACTCCATCTTTCTTTATACAGAGCCCCAGCCTTCCACTCTCTCTCTATCCTCCCATCTCTATACAGAGCCACATCCTCCCATCTCTCCCTCCATCCTTCTATCTCCATTCCTCCCTCCTTCCTTCTATCCCTCCATCTCTGTACAGAACCCTATCCTTCCATCTCCATCCCTCCCTACATCCTTCCAACTCCATCCCTCCCTCCTTCCATCTCCTTCCTTCCATCTCTGTACAGAGCCCCATCCTTCCATCTCCATCCCTCCCTCCTATGTCCATCCCTCCATCCATCTCTCCAGCGCAACTCTCCTGGAGTAAAGTAATCACCAGCCGCTGGCTCAGGTATAGTGAAAACACAGGCAGCAATAAAACATTGACTCTGCTTTTAAGTTAATAGTGCATTGCACTGTGTACAGAGGGGGACACAGACGTGCAGGGGGGTACTGATATGTGGGGGGCAGGCGTGCAGGGGGGACAGATATGTGTGTGGGGGGACAAACGCGCAGGGGGGTACTGATATGTGTGTGCAGGGGGGTACTGATATGTGTGGGGGGGGGAGACAGACGTGCAGGGGGGTAGTGGTATGTGTGTGTGTGGGGGGGGGAGACGTGCAGGGGGGTAATGTGTGTGTGGGGGGGACAGATGTGCAGGGGGTTACTGATATGTGTGTGTGGGTGACGGATGGACAGATATGTGTATGGGGGGACAGGTGTGCAGGAGGGTGCAGAGGGGGAAACAGATATGTGTGGGGGGGCAGATGTGCAGGGGGTACAGAGGGGGAACAGATATCTGTGTGTGCAGGGGGGTACAGAGGGGGTGATGATCTAAGACCTGAAAATACAGGAATTGGGGTAATTTGAGGTGTGGAAGTTCAAGTCCACCTTTGTAAAAAAAAATGCAGATCTTTTTGCAGATACAAAAATGTGCATTTATTATTGTTTCTAGTAAGAACCTGTAAAGCATTGTCAGCGTATCTGTCTGCTTGTACAAACAGGCAGACTGTGAACCACGGCTGGCGTGAGGAAGCGAGCTGGTGCCATCCACTTTTTGTCTTCGGGCCAGGTCCATGTGCAAGCCTGTGCACCACGGCTTTTAAGTGAGGGGCAGAGCGTGCATGGGGGGGGGGGGGGCGCAAAATTACGTATCGCCTAGGGTGTCAAAACTCCTTGCACCAGCCCTGGAATCAGTTATGCATAGATATCCCTAAGATCCGACAGGTGTAATAGTTTTACACTGTCGGATCTTAGGATGCAGTACCGCGGCCACCGCTGGGGGGAGTTCGCGTCGTAAACCAGCGTCGGGTATGCAAATTAGCACTTACGGCGATCCACAAAACTTTTTCCCGTCGTTACGTCGCCGCAAGTGTTAGTTTGCTGTCGCAAAGATAGGGCACCTTTTAACAAAGTGTAAAATTAGTACACCATGTAAAAGTATACCCGTCTTTCCCGCGTCGCTTTTGAATTTTTTAAAAACATTTATTTTTTCCCAGCGCAAGTCTTTTTTTCACGTCACGATTCACAAAACGTCGGCGCGTCGTAATTTCGCACAAAGCACGTCGGGAAATTTGCGTCGGGAGCATGCGCAGTACGTCCGGCGCGGGAGCGCGCCTAATTTAAATGGTACCCGCCCCATTTGAATTGGCCCGCCTTGCGCCGGACGGATTTAGGATACAACGCCGCAAATTTCCAGGTAAGTGCTTTGTGGATCGGGCACTTAGCCAGAAAATTTGCGGCGGTGTAACCTAAATCGGTTACGTTGCGCTGCGCCCGGGCTACGTGAATCTGGCCCTAAAACCCTACTATTACTCTTATTTGTCTATCTCAACAAGTCTATCACAATAGCTTTAAGTCTTCATTTTAACATAGAACCCATTTAATTTGAGAGGAAAGAAATCATATTCCCACAAGTTCTGTTTTTGCACGTTCCTCTCGTTTTCCACTGACCACCGTGAAGTGCCTGGCACCAGTCCATGCCAGTCCATGCCATAATCACACCTGCAAATGTCCTTGAAGACGCAGCACACTGCTACGATGTCTGTAGACAGATGGAACCCAGCATAAAGAAAGAGCGGGAATCTCTTACCTAGGAGCATCAAAGCTGTCATAGGATCCAACCGTGTAGTGTCTAAACAAGCGCTTGGCTTTGTCACTCCGGCTCTCTGATAAGAAACAAGCAGAGCAAAAATCGTGTGAGGATCACAGTAAATGGGCAAATAGTCTTATATTTTCAAGAAATAGTCACTGTAACACAGTTTTTCCATTTTTTGTTGCAGCTATGTCATATTTGGGGTTTTAATTTAGATGTGACAAATGTGTAGATGTTTTATTATCAGACAGTGAAGCATCCTTGATAGGTGCAGCAAAAAAAATCAATAACAGGCAAAGTCACCTTGAGATTGTGTTATTTTCACAGAAATTTCAATGACGGCTTCGACAACAGATGTGTACTGGGCGAAGAGACAGTGATATATATTTAATGTGCTATGTTACTAGGTAGGAACACATCTGAGGGGGATTTACTAAAATGCCTTGTACTGTATAAAAAGCTGAGAAGAAACCATTAAAGTATCATGACATTTGGAACAAGCACAGAGCTGTGTCTCGTCTTTATTCTGGGCAAATGAAATGGGATCGAGTCCTGTCGGTTGGAGTGTCGATAAGCTGTCGTGGATGTGATGGAAGGTCGTAAACGGTGGTGACCGTTACAACTAGGGTTGTCCCGATACCGATACTAGTATCGGTATCGGGACCGATTCCGAGTTTTTTCGGCGGTACTCAGACGCCGATACCCGGCCCCGATACACAAATAGAATACTTAACCCCCCCACCGCCGCCGACGCCGACCGCCGCCACCGGAGCCGCAAACCACCGCCGCGATCCGCCGCCGTTACGCCGCATCCCCGCTACCGCCGACTGTGTAATACGGGCGGGAACATTACAGCTTTGAATAGCTGTAATGATTGGCGCCGCGCATAGACACTCCCCCTTGCTCGGGTGAACTGTCCAATCCCGAGCGAGGGGGAGTGTCTATACACGCAGCGCGGCTCCAATCATTAAAGCTATTCAAAGCTGTAATGTTCCTGGCCGTAGTACTGTACACAGTCGGCGGTAGCAGGTAAGCGGGCCATGGCTGCATATGGGGGGGAAACATGGCTGGATGGGGGGGAGACACAAGGCTGGATGGGGGGGGAGACACATGGGGGGGAGACACATGGCTGGATGGGGGGGAGACAGATGGCTGGATGGGGGGGAGACACAAGGCTGGATGGGGGGAGACAGATGGCTGGATGGGGGGGAGACAGATGGCTGGATGGGGGGGAGACAGATGGCTGGATGGGGGGGAGACAGATGGCTGGATGGGGGGGAGACACATGGCTGGATGGGGGGGGGAGACACATGGCTGGATGGGGGGGAGACACATGGCTGGATGGGGGGGGAGACACATGGCTGGATGGGGGGGAGACACAAGGCTGGATGGGGGGGAGACACATGGCTGGATGGGGGGGAGACACATGGCTGGATGGGGGGAGACAGATGGCTGGATGGGGGGGAGACAGATGGCTGGATGGGGGGGAGACAGATGGCTGGATGGGGGGGAGACAGATGGCTGGATGGGGGGGGAGACAGATGGCTGGATGGGGGGGAGACAGATGGCTGGATGGGGGGGAGACAGATGGCTGGATGGGGGGGAGACACAAGGCTGGATGGGGGGGAGACACATGGCTGGATGGGGGGGAGACACAAGGCTGGATGGGGGGGAGACACAAGGCTGGATGGGGGGGGAGACACATGGCTGGATGGGGGGAGACACATGGCTGGATGGGGGGAGACACATGGCTGGATGGGGGGGAGACAGATGGCTGGATGGGGGGGAGACAGATGGCTGGATGGGGGGGAGACAGATGGCTGGATGGGGGGGAGACAGATGGCTGGATAATGGGGGGACATGGCTGCATATGGGGGGGACATGGCTGGATATATGGGGGGGACATGGCTGGATATGGGGGGGACATGGCTGCATCTGTGGGGGGACATGGCTGCATCTGTGGGGGGACATGGCTGCATTTGTGGGGAGACATGGCTGCATTTGGGGACACATTAAAAAAAAGTATCGGTATTCGGTATCGGCGACTACTTGAAAAAAAGTATCGGTACTTGTACTCAGTCCTAAAAAAGTGGTATCGGGACAACCCTAGTTACAACCCCCAAATCTATGTCCATCCAGCAAATAGTATAATTTTAATAAGACCTGGCTTACTTCAAATACAACTTTAAAATCCAGATCAAAAGTCAATAACAGCCATACATTTCAACATCCTTCTAAATTAAAATGAAGGAATAATTAAAAAAAAACACACACACACAAAAAAAAAGCGATGTAGTATCTAATCAAGTCCATTTCTGATTGCTGTTGCTTGATTGGCTGATATAACCTTACCTACTGCTAATGATTGGATGATTTTTTAATACCGCACACAAATATACAAACTAGGGTGTTCATTGCGACTTTATTCCGGACTTAAAGCGGAGTTCCAACCACAATTAGCATTTTTTAAATGTATGTAGTTTCATCCTGCGTTTTTATAATATAAATCCGGTCACTTACTATTTTACAATCCACCGCCGATCCGCATAGATATTCAAAAAAAGATGTCCACACCGTTGTAATTTTGGTTGTGGGCAATGTGAAGCCTACAGGCACTTACGGCCAGATTCACAAAAGGGATACGCAGGCGTATCTGCTGATACACCGTCGTATCCCTGTTTCTATCTATGCGACTGATTCATAGAATCAGTTACGCATAGATATCCCTAAGATCCGACATGTGTAATTGTTTTACACTGTCGGATCTTAGGATGCAGTACCGCGGCCGCCGCTGGGTGGAGTTCGCGTCGTAAACCAGCGTCGGGTATGCAAATTAGGAGTTAGGGCGATCGACGGCGGTTTTTCGCGTTCGCTACGTCGCCGCTAGTCATGTTTCCCGTCGCAAAGTTACACTTTTTTTTTGGTGCCTTAACTTTAGTCAGCAAGTGTATTGCTGTCTAAAGTATGGCCGTCGTTCCCGCGTCAAATTTTAAAAATCAACGTCGTTTGCGTAAGCTGTCCGGGAATACGTAATTACGCTACGCGCATCGCCGTTCGAAAAAATGACGTCACGGCGCGCAAAGCACGGCGGGAGTTCAGAAACGGAGCATGCGCAGTACATCCGGCGTGGGAGCGCGCCTAATTTAAATGGGACTTGCCCCATTTGAATTGGCCCGCCCTGCGCTGGCCAGATTTAGGATACACCGCCGCAAATTTCCAGGTAAGTGCTTTGTGGATCGGGCACTAACTTGGAAAAATTGCGGCGGTGTAACTTAAATCCGAAAAGTTAAGTTGCGCCCGGGCTTCGTGGATCTGGCCCTTACTTCCTGGAAGTCTTGGATGGGGAGTGATAATTGGACAGCGCCAAAAGTGTCCCCAATCTGCTGTCTAGCAGATAGCCTGCCTGGTTTGCCATAGATCGGTGGCATACGTCTATTTTCAGAGAAACTCTCCTTCACAGGCTGTCTTTAAACATTGTAAATCCATGCTCTGTTCCTACAAGAATGGGCCCCTAGGCACATAATCCCATTTCACTTTCTCTCTCTCTCTTCTCTAGTAGTCAATACCAAACATTTCTCCAAAACTTTTGATTCTCTAATTAGCTCTTTAGTTCTGATATCTTCTTCTGACCTCCCTTTACTTGCTGCTACTTCAGAGATAAGACTGATTCAATAGGAGCTCAACTTAAAGCGGCGGGGGTTCACCCTAAAAAAAAATTCTAACATTACATTGAGCCGAGTTGTGAGAATGACATTATGCTGACCTTTTTTATTATCTTGCCGAAAGAAGTCGAACGTCGGTGCGCAGGCGCCGTATAGAGCGCTTGTCTGTGATAACGCCCCCTGCCGTGCTAAATACATGTTCAGACAATACACTGGCCGCAGGGCAGGCCAGCACCTCCAAGGCGTAAAGGGCAAGCTCAGGCCATGTGCCCAATTTGGAGACCCAGAAGTTTAAGGGGGCATAGCCGTCATTCAGTACATGTAGGCGTGTGCACACATACTGCTCCACCATGTTGCTGAAATGCTGCCTCCTGCTAAAACGTTCCATATCAGCTGGTGGTGCCGTTTGCTGTGGCGTGCTGACAAAGCTTTTCCACATTTCGGCCATGCTAACCCTGCCTTCTGAGGTGCTGGCGGTGCCCCTGCTGCGTTGGCGACCTCTTCCTCCTCCTCTGCCTTCGCCTTCTGCTTCCACTGTGCCCCCGCTGCCTGGTGGGAATTGCACCAGCAGCGCGTCTACCTGCGTGCGCTTGTACTCGCGCATCTTGCGTTCACGCTCCAGTGAGGGAATTAAGGACGGTACATTGTCCTTGTAACAGGGATCCAGCAGCGTGGCCACCCAGTAATCAGCACCTGTTATAATGTGCGAAACACGCCGATCGTTGCGGAGACACTGCAGCATGTAATTGCTCATGTGTGCCAGGCTGCCCAGAGGCAAACGAAAAGCTGTCCTCTGTGGGAGGTGTATCATCTGTGTCCTCTGTATCCCCCCAGCCACGCACCAGTAATGGCCATGAGCTGGTCTGGATGCCATCCTGCTGTGAACATGATTCCTCCTCCACCTCCATGTCTTCCTCCTCCTCATCCACCACCGTGTCATCCTCCAGAACTGTGCCCTTGCTGGACAATTGTGTACCTGGCCTTTGTTGGTGCACAAACCCACCCTCGGAGCCACTTGTGAATGACTGCCCTGAAAGCCTTGGAAATGATCCCGATTCCTCCTCCTCCTCCTGTGCCACATCCTCTTCCATCATCGCCCGTAGCGTTTTTTCAAGAAGGCATAGAACTGGGATAGTCACGCTGAGAGCGGCGTCATCGGCACTGGCCATGTTGGTGGAGTACCCTACTCGAGAGCCTTTCCCATTCTCTAGAATGCTCTACCCCAATCTGTCCGACTTTCTCCTACTTTGTCCACTTTCAGGCATTCCCTGAAAACTCATCTTTTTAGAGAAGCCTAACTGGCCCCCACCTAACAACTATTAATTTATTTTCTCCACAGTTATTACCTCTTGTATCTCTTGACCCTCCCTCTTAGATTGTAAGCTGTAAGAAGGAGCCAAATGTAAAAGAGGAGGAGGAAGAGCGGAACTTTCCCTTTTGGGTAAAGCTCTGCTTTAAGAGACATCTGTCCGAAAACAAACACAAAGGCCGTTGATTTGTGTTGACAAGCACATGCTCCAGGGTTTTGATTTATTGACCTGAAACAGGTGTATTGTATGTATGTCAGCTCTCAGGCCACCCAATATGCTCATATCTGTTCCAGGTCAGAGACTTGCTTGATTAGTGAAGTATGACAGCATTGGAGCATGCACCTGCAGAAAAAAGTAAGCAGTAGCAGCTCTCATGTTTCCCCCCTGACATGTTTTTAAATGTGAATATTCCTTGCAAGTACTACTTGATCTATCTGCTGCCTTCGACACAGTTGGTCACCATCTTTTCATCTAGTCTCTGAGGTCTTTTGGGCTGACCAAACCATTCAATCCATTTCCTCTCCTAACAGCTGGAGTGCCACGGGTGGGGCGGGGGATCATTAGCTGGTCTTTTAGTATTAACGCTGCACATTGCACCCTGGGATGATTAATTAGCAGCTTTATATTCAAATACCATCTGTATGCCGGTGGCGCTGAACTGTATTCTTCTGCATGTGGCTTCTCATTCCCTCTGCTGGCCAACACTACAAACTGTCCTTCCTTTATTGGCTTCTTTCTATTGTAAACCTATTCAAAACTGGATAAATAATTTAAACCGTATTCAGATCTGTTAAAAATTCCATCCTGCCCAAGACTCCTAGACCAAATTGTTTTCACGATTATCAATGCTGTCGTCGTTCGCGGTGGCTGTGAACAAAACCCAGTCGGGTCGAAGCGAGTTTGCCGACATGCTGTTTTTACTATGGAGCTAATACAGTGAATTTTCACTTCATCTTGGGAACGAGCAGATCGTTTTTTTTTTTCCTAATGCAGTTATCATTCCCTCACAACAAGCCTTCCATCTAGTGATCAATGCTGACTCCGCACTATGCTCATTTCCCCATATTAAAGTCCTATCAAAGTCATGTTGCTTTCTGCTGAAAAACATCTTCTCTATCCACCTCGACCACGCTAACAAAAGTGTTCCGAAATTATTCTATGCGCTAATCATTTCCCGATTGGGCTAATTTCATTGTTTAAAACTTGTAGGCAAACAGTCTATACAGAATAACCCAAGCTGGCCTTTACTAGAAGAATTTCATTATAACATTTTTTGTTTTAATGCGGTTGTATACATTTTTTTTTTTTTACTTTTACCTACAGGTAAGCCTACCGTATAATAAGCCTTACCTGTAGGTAAAAAAAATATCTCCTAAACTTGTACGGTTGCGCTCCTGGGTTTCTCGGCTGAAAGTTCGGCAGACGCCGGACCTTGCCGGAAAGAATTCTCCCGTGCGAGTGACGACTTTGTGGCAACTCACAATGCCAGAGCCGCGATACCCGGAAGACACGCAGAGGGAAAATGTCCGCTCATTGGGCGTGGACCAGGATCACCTGCGACGCCTCATTCTAAGGTAGGTATTTCATAATGAGCTAGTTTGCGGTGCATATAACCGCTTTAAGAGCGTTTGCTCAAGAGGGTCTCCAAACTTTCTAAACAAAATTTACCGGCGTTCAGACTTTATGGGGGCTGGAATGTGGCCAGTGGGAGTAAAAAATGTCTTGGTGGTCAGCAGAGGTAAAAAAAAAAAGTAAATTGCACCTGTGGTCAGTAGGAGGAGGAAGTGTCTCATCACTGGTACAAGTGGGAAGCATAGTGCCCCATCATTTATGGCCTTGGTAAAAATAATACACCAGTATTTGTGTCTTCGGCAAAAATAATACACCAGTATTTGTGGCCTTTGTAAAAATAGTACCACAGTATTTGTGGCCTTGGGAAGAATAGTGCCCTATCCTTGGTGTCAGCAGAAGGATAGTGCCCCACCGTTGGCGTCAGCCAAAGGAATAGGGCCCCCACCGTTGGCGTCAGCCAAAGGAATAGGGCCCCCACCGTTGGCGCCAGCCAAAGGAATAGGGCCCCCACCGTTGGCGTCAGCCAAAGGAATAGGGCCCCCACCGTTGGCGTCAGCCAAAGGAATAGGGCCCCCACCGTTGGCGTCAGCCAAAGGAATAGGGCCCCCACCGTTGGCGTCAGCCAAAGGAATAGGGCCCCCACCGTTGGCGTCAGCCAAAGGAATAGGGCCCCCACCGTTGGCGTCAGCCAAAGGAATAGGGCCCCCACCGTTGGCGTCAGCCAAAGGAATAGGGCCCCCACCGTTGGCGTCAGCCAAAGGAATAGGGCCCCCACCGTTGGCGTCAGCCAAAGGAATAGGGCCCCCACCGTTGGCGTCAGCCAAAGGAATAGGGCCCCCACCGTTGGCGTCAGCCAAAGGAATAGGGCCCCCACCGTTGGCGTCAGCCAAAGGAATAGGGCCCCCACCGTTGGCGTCAGCCAAAGGAATAGGGCCCCCACCGTTGGCGTCAGCCAAAGGAATAGGGCCCCCACCGTTGGCGTCAGCCAAAGGAATAGGGCCCACACTGTTGGCATCAGCCGAAGAATTAGGGCCCCCACTGTTGGCGTCAGCCGAAGGAATAGTGCCCCACTGCTGGTGTCAGCGGAAGGAATAGTGCCCCACTGCTGGTGTCAGCGGAAGGAATAGTGCCCCACTGCTGGTGTCAGCGGAAGGAATAGTGCCCCACTGCTGGTGTCAGCGGAAGGAATAGTGCCCCACTGCTGGTGTCAGCGGAAGGAATAGTGCCCCACTGCTGGTGTCAGCGGAAGGAATAGTGCCCCACTGCTGGTGTCAGCGGAAGGAATTGTGCCCCACTGCTGGTGTCAGCGGAAGGAATTGTGCCCCACTGCTGGTGTTAGCGGAAGGAATAGTGCCCCACTGTTGGTGTCTGCGAAAGGAACAGCTGAGCTCCTCCATGCCTCTAATCAGTTTGGTTGCCCTTCTCTGCACGTTCTCCAGTTCCCCGATATCCTTTTTGTGAACTGGTGGCCAAAACTGAACTGCATATTCCAGATGAGGTGGTACTAAAGTTGGTGTCAGTGGAAAGAATAGTGCCCCATCACTGGTGTCAGTGGGGAAAATAGTGCCCCATCGCTGGTGTCAGAGGAAGGAACAGCATTGGACTTTGTTACCCAACACAGTCTGAATGCGAGGACAAGGCAAATGGCCTTATTATCCTATGGCTTGAGTTCACTTCAATAAATTGTGTTGACTGTGTGCACTGAATAAAAAGATAGGATGTTCTGCATTTTTGCGCAACAAAATACGTTCTGATTTGTTGCACAAGGTAAAAGCATTTAGGCCTGGTTCACACCAGTGCAATTTCAGATGACAGAATCGCATGGCAATGGAAATCACATTTATTTCAGCTTTTCTATTTCACATCAATGCAATGCAACTGTAATGCGTCTTTGGGGAAGGTGCAGCATGATTTTGTGCCACATAGACTTCAATGGGAAAGCACCAAAAAGTGCATGTCAATATGTTTTAAGTAAAATTTTTATAGTCTCCTCCTCCTACAAAACAAAAAAACGCACCCACCTGAAAAAAAGGCACTACAAAATCGCCCTGAAAATTGAATCAAGTCACAGCTGCACTGGTGTGAACCGAGCTTAAGGCCGCATTCGCACGGGGCGGATCAGTAATGATCCGCCCCGTAAACCTCCGCTTGCTCAGCGTGGATCGCTCCGTTGATCCCCGCTGAGCCGGCGGATGACAGGGCGGTCCCCGCACACTGTACAGGGACCGCCTTGTCTTTTCTCCGCTCTCCCCTATTGGGGGGGATCAGATGAACACGGACCATCTGTCCGTGTTCACCCGATCCGATACACAGACGGATGGAAAAATAGGGTTTTCTTCCATCTGCAGAATCGGATAATTGCGGAGGCGGGCGAGATCGGGTGTCAGCGGATAAACATCCGCTGACATCCGCGATCTCATAGGGATCAATGTATGTCTCTTTTTCATCTGCAAACGGATGGATGAAAAAGCGGACATATGGTCCGCAGGTGTGAAAGGGGCCTAACTGAAAAAAATAAATAAAATGTTTTAGAAAACACTCCATGTGTTCAAGGTAAAAAACGAATTTCAGCGCATCCCCACTATGCACGTGTAGTACTATCCCCGAAGGAGCTGCTGGATTGTTTTGGGTGGCATGTTACCTCTGTATCTCCGCCATCTAGGGTACTTGATGAGAATGTAATAAATGGAATGTCCACACAACAAGTGTCTTTTCTGTGCTTTTATTACCCAGCCGGGTAAAACCAATCAAACAATTAAAACAACGAAGGCGACACCTAGCGGCGAAAAAAAAACTGCATTTAAGATCCGACAGCGTAAGAGCCTTACGCTTGTCGGATCTAATGGATATCTATGCGTAACTGATTCTAAGAATCAGTCGCATAGATACGACGGCCCAGATTAGGATTTACGAAGGTGTAAGCCCTTTGAGAATCTGGGCCATTGTTTAGTATCACTTTAACACGGCTGATTCATCACAGATATACATTTAGGTAAATCAGCACAGTGACAAATCCAAGAATTAGTTTGCTTGCGTCATCCCTAGCCCTTTCTCATCCTGCCAACAGTATGATCTCCACCGATCTACCCTGTTTTGTACTGCATGTCCCTTTACTGTATAGTCATGAACACTGCAGGTCATGACACATGGTTGTGATTCACACTATACATGAAGTACACTCTAACAACCACTTGGTGGCAGCAGATCAACATCTCTAATATTTAATAAATTCTGAATACATGATTTCTATACCAAAAGTATTGGGACACCTGCCTTTACACACACACACATGAATTTTAATGCCATCCCAGTCTTAGTCTGTAGGGTTCAATATTGAGTTGGCCCACCCTTTGCAGCTATAACAGCTTCAACTCTTCTGGGAATGCTGTCCACAATGTTTAGGAGTGTGTCTGAGGTAAGGTGACCAGATTTTTTTAATAAAATTCGGAGACATATTTTTTTTTTACTAGTAATGGCGGCAATCATCGACTCTTTGCCCATCACCGCAGCTGCCCGCATCACAGCCTGTCAAGTCTTACTCTCTGGGCCCTGGCTACTACTGGGTGGGGTGCAGAGGAAGATCACTCCACCAGGAAAGGCAAGGAGATAAGCAGGCCAGGACTTGAGCCAAGGCAGAAGAACATGTGAGCGGAGCTGAATGGGCATGCACCCGAAACTGAAGAAATATTCCCTCCGCTTCGACCAGCACATGATCATCAGAAAGGGGCACAGGTAATGTGGGGGGTGCCATTGAGCACCCCACATTGCTACCCTTGAACGTGATCACTTTTATCTTTGTCATATTTATGACTTTTACAAATAAACCTTTTGGTTTTAATTGACCTGCACTATTGGAGTTCCTTTTTCCATTTTTTCCATCCTATGGCTTCTTTGGAGCTCTAGCTACGTCCTCTGCCTGCATCTCCTGATCGATGGTCCAAAGATCGTATTCAGAGCCTGTGGCATTGATGCAATACATCATTCAAGCACTGCTGGTTCCTGTTGTCCATTCCATTGGAGTTTCAGTCCTGCACATGATCTAAGTCCGGTTTTTAGTGGTCCCGGCTTCCAAAGACCATAATGTCTGGCTGACTCTTTGCTGTACAGTAGTAGAGTCCAACACCATCTGGTAAGCGTGTTTTACCCATTTCATACCTTGATGTGATTGTGATCTTCACGGGGTTCTACAGACAACTTGTACACCTGTTGCATCTTAATCACTGGATAGCAGCTCACCTGTTTTTCTGCACCAATCACTCCATTGATGTTCACTCATCTTCAAAATATAGACTTTAATACTCTTTATATTTTGTTGTATTATATTGAGCACTGTTTGAGCTACTTTCATCCATGCCAATGGTTTACATATATGCTCTTACACAATGAGAGTTATTACCTTACTTGGTACTATATATTTTTGAGTTTGTTAGCGCTACATTTTTTGTTTATCATCTTGCTGGCTTTGTTTGTTTGTATTTAGCAGCTTGGCACCTATTTCCATATTAGCACAGTTTTTTCTTTATTTTAATGGAAAAAATATAACACTTTGTACCATCTGCACCCCCTTACTCTACACCCCCACATTCCCAATTACCATACCTCCCAACTTTTTAAGATGAGAAGGAGACACCCCCATTAGCAAAGGTATGTAGACATAAGACCCTTAACAACTTCCTTACTGGGCACTTAAACCCCTTCCTGACCAGAGGACTTTTTGCGATTCGGCACTGCGTCGCTTTAACTGACAATTGCGCAGTCGTGCGACGTGGCTCCCAAACAAAATTAACGTCCTTTTTTCCCCACAAATAGAGCTTTCTTTTGGTGGTATTTGATCACCTGTGCGGTTTTTATTTTTTGCGCTATAAACAAAAATAGAGCGAAAATTTTGAAAAAAAAAAATGTTTTACTTGTTGCTATAATAAATAGCTCAATTTTTTTTTTACGTTTTTTTTTTATCCTCAGTCTAGGCCGATACGTATTCTACATATTTTTAGTAAAAAATAAAAAATAAATCGCAATAAGCGACTGGTTTGCGCAAAAGTTATAGCGCCTACAAAATAAGGGACAGAATTATTATTATTATTTATTTTTTTTACTAGAAATGGCGGCGATCTGCGATTTTTATTGGGACTGCGACGTTATGGTGGACACATCGGACACTTTTGACACATTTTTGGCGCCATTCACATTTTATACTGCAATCAGTGCTATAAATATGCACAAATTACTGTATAAATGTGACTGGCAGAGAAGGGGTTAACACTAGGGGGTGAGGAAGGGGTTAAATGTGTACCCTAATATTAGTGTTCTAACTGTGGGGGAAGGGGGGTGACTGGGGGAGATGACCGATCTGTGTCTCTATGTACAAGAGACACAGATCGGTCTCCTCTCTCCCTGACAGCACCGCTGTCTGAGAGCCGGGAATGAGAGATGATCTCATATGTAAACATATGAGATCATCTCTCATTGGCCGCACAGATCGCCTAGGAAACGGCCGCTCCGATTGGCCGTTCACGGCTATCTGTGACTGGCTGTGTCCAAGGGACACGGCCAGCACAGCAGTTCCCCGCTACGCGGGGAACGTGCAAAGGGGCGGCCGTAAAAAGACTGGCGCTGAGATTGGGAGCCGCGCTGCGGCCGTACAAAGTTGTACGGCCGTCAGCAAGTGGTTAAAGGAGAATTTTACAAAAAAATAAAAAATTATTTGTTGAACCCACATGTGCTTTTTTACCACTGATGTACTGCGATGGTGAACTATAAATCGTAATAAGTATGTTTCCCCATTGTTCCCTATCTGTAGTTGTGTCTCTTTAATGCCAGTGACTGTCATCATATTGGTGAGCCCAACCCAATGGATTGTGGGATTAGTAGTCTTTCTGACCAGGGATTCCCTTGCCTACATATACATGTAGCGGGGTCATCCTGTCAGAACATTACGACAGGCTATCCCCGCTGGAACTTTATCCATGCCATTGTAAATATGCAAGTTACCTTAATTGTGGGATTGCAAGTAGCAGGAGATATGGAGTCCATTGACTCTAAGGAGAAACAGACTACATTTCCCACAATGCTCTGTGCTTTTTGAACATGTGACACCTCCGCACAGACTTATGGGGGAGGTTACTTAAAGAAAGGGCGCGGCTGATTTCGCTCTCTCGGGACCTGCACTTCTCTCCTCTGCGGAGCTGTTTACAGGACACAGCCGTGTTGTTAGGCCAGAAGCCCGGGCCTAAATTCAGCGAGAGACCTGCCGCCCGGAAGGAAGCAAGACACCCAGCATCCAGTCCACATACTCGGAGATCGCAGAGGCAATCCAGCTGTCAGCTGAACCAGTGGAACACCCTCGCCCGGGATCTTTGAGTTGTGGAGCGGTGATTCACCAGCGCTCCTTCTGAGGAGAATTCAGGCGGATCGGCCTGTCGGGTGAGAGAGCACTTGCTCAACTTCTGACTCTCCGTTTACACAGAACACCTAGAGCCACCTCACAGGCCGGAGACACGTTCTCGGTCTCAACCCGAAACCCTGAGGCCCAGTAAATTGTTCGGGCGCTCATAGCAGTGACTGACGCTGATGAGTGCCAGCCCACCACCGTCTACTGTTCCAGACATCCTGTTTTAAAGTTCCATTACCAATTACCACTTTGGATTACAATTTCTTATGTGCACCAACTGGCCACAAGGAGATCATTGACCGTTCTGTAGGACCGCCCGCTAGAGAGCGCTCGCGAGTATAGACTGTCCACCTTAGTTTAAATGAGTGGTACCGTTCCTAGCTAGGTCTTTCTACTGTCATTAATTGCCGATTCCTGCAAGGGCCCTTGCGAATCATAGTGAATTATTGTTTATTGATTGTGCCTGTAATTATAACTAGGGTTGAGCAAACCCGAACTGTAAAGTTCGGTATGGACTTTGGGTTTTTCCCGAACCCGGACCCGAATAATTGGAAAAAGTTCGGGTCCGAGATCGGAGTTCGGGGAAAAAAAATGCGCGGAGGTCCCCGCAAATTCAATAACCAGACCCTTTAGGTCTGGTATGGATATTAAGGGGAACCCCGTCGTCAATTTTAAAAAAAAAATGACGTGCGGTTCCCCCTAAATATCCATAACCAGACCCTTCACGTAGCAGAGGGTACGTCAGAGGGTGCGGGGTCACGTGACGGGTGGCCCTGCCTCCTCTATATAAGTAATGTCACAGCTCCAGCACATCATTCGCTGGGCTGTGTCCAGCGCTGAGAGGAGGTCGGGGATGCTGCGCTCCGGATGGATCTTCTCATCCCTGGATCGGTGATCACCCGGCCGTCGCTCGATCTTCTCATCGCTGGAGATCACCCACAGCCGTCGCAGGATCGGGACAACGTTGGAGCAGGAAGCCGGGAACGAGTGGATTATCACCGCTTTTTTTTTTTTTTTTTTATTAAAAAAGGACTTTATTCTACGGTGTGTGTGTGTTTTTTTTTACAAGACTTTACACTTCCTTCGTGAAATGGTAGGGGTACAGTGTACCCCATTACCATTTCACACAGGGGGGGGGGGTCAGGATCTGGGGGTCCCCTTTGTTAAAGGGGTCTTCCAGATTCTGATAAGCCTCCTGCCCGAATACCCCCACAACCACCGGGCAAGGGTTGTGGGGATGAGACCCTTGTCCCCATCAACATGGGGACATCCTCCCCATGTTGAGGGCATGTGGCCTGGTGCGGTTCAGGAGAGGGGGGGGGCGCACTCTGTCCCCCCCTCTTTTCTGCGGCCGGCCAGGTCAACGTGCTCAGATAACGGGTCTGGTTATGGATATTTAGGGGGAACCGCACGTCATTTTTTTTTTAAATTGACGGCGGGGTTCCCCTTAATATCCATACCAGACCTAAAGGGTCTGGTTATTGAATTTGCGGGGACCTCTGCGCATTTTCTTTTCTAAAAGTCCGTGTCCCATTGACTACAATGGGGTTCGGAGTTCGGGTTCCCGAACCCGATCTTTTTTTTTTAAGTTCGGGTTCGGACCCGAACCCGAACATCCAGGTGTCCGCTCAACTCTAATTATAACCTATGTTTGTTGCCTCAAGTGCTCACCAAATAAACTTATTTTTTTTTTCATTAAAACATGTCTACGGTGTAAAGTATATTTTCTCGCCTGGAAGAACCACTGCTAGCAGGTAATTCGGTTGCAGTTTGATTACTGCTATTGTGACCCCAGTTCAACAGAGGTCACAATATCTCAACCACCAGGCTTCCGATGTGTCAAGGGAGGGTTTGAGCTAATTAATAGGGGTGAGCTGAGCCAAAAGAGAGTAGATCCCAAATCAACCAGCGGCTCCTTCGGGGGTAGCGCTACATACAGTACACCGGGACTGCACATCTCAGGGATCCTTGCCACCAGTTGGGAGGACTTCTGGGAAAGCCTATAAATGTGACCGGAGATCCGCCCCACACTCTCTTCTTCCTGGGCCTTGTGGAATGCACACCTCTCTGTGGCGGGGAGAGAGAGAGGTTGCGACCCACCATGCAGCCAGGAAGCTGCGCAGGCGACGTACTTAGACATTCCAACATGACAATGATCCAAAACACAAGGCCAAGTCAACCCGTCATTGACTACAGCAGAATAAAGTGAAGGTTCTGGAGTGGCCATCTCAGTCACCTGACCTCAATATCATTGAGCCCCTCTGGGGAGATCTCAAATGTGCAGTTCATGCAAGACAGCCCAAGAATTTACAGAAACTGGAGGCTTTATGCCAAGAGGAATGGGCAGCTTTACCATCTGAGAAGATAAAAAGCCTCATCCACAAATACCACATAAGACTTCAAGCTGTCATTGATGTTAAAGGGGGCAATACACTGCTTGCAGTCTCTACTCTAATTCATCCCCAATGTGTTCTATCGGGTTGAGGTCAGGCCTGCACAAAATCACTCATCCATGCCTTTATGGACCTTGTTTTGTGCACTGGTCCAATCATTTGGTGGAGGGGGGATTTTGGTTTCGGGTTGTCTTTCAGGCTTGGCCCCTTAGTTCCAGTGAAGGTAACTCTTCAAGCGGAGGTCCACACAAACCTCCGCTTTTCGGAACCCTCCCCCCTCCGGTATCATATTTGGCACCTTTCAGGGGGAGGGGGGTGCAGATACCTGTATAATACAGGTATTTGCACCCACTTCCGGGAATAGACTCCAGTGGGAGTCACGCCCCTCCCCCCGCTGTCTTCTGGGAAACACACTGGTCCCAGAAGACAGCGGGGACCAGTGAGGACTCGCGCATGCGCATTAGGGAACAGAGCAGTGAAGCCGCAATGCTTTACTTCCTGATTCCCTCACCTAAGATGGCAACGGGGGCAGCCGAGAGATGAGCGATTGCTCGGCTTCAGCTGCCGACATCGCGGGCACATTGGACAGGTAAGTGTCCATTTATTAGAAGTCAGCAGCTGCAGTATTTGTAGCTGCTGGCTTTTAATATATATATATTTTTTTTTTTTAGGTGGACCTTCGCTTTAAGGCTTTTTTTTTTTTTATTATTATTATACAGGATTTATATAGCAACAACAGTTTGCACAACACTTTACAAAATATAGGGGGATAGTACAATTACAATACAGTATAATACAGAAGGAATAGAAGGGCCCTGTTTACAGAGCTTACAATCTATATACAAGTGTATAGCAGGGTCATACTATCGTGGACTATTGATAGTTATGTAAACCTGAATTCCCCGGGAGTTCCTGTCACGTTGGACATATGTGTTTATTTTTCTAAAGCAATGCATTGTGGGATTTGCAGGATTAGGAGAAAAGGACTCCATTGACAGTAGTAGGAATAGACTATGTTACCCAGAATGCACTGGTTTCCCAGTTAACATTGCACCCCCGCACAGCTTCATGGGGGAGGTTACTTAGGGCGGGATAGTAGCTGAGTTCGCTCTCTTGGGATCGGCCTTCTTCCCTCTGCGGAACGAGGGAGAGCTCTCCAGCAAAACAGCTAGGCCTGAAGCCTGAGGCGGGATCCATCTGGAGGCCAGCCAACCGGAGAGAGACAAGACCAAGTGCCTCCAGCTCGTGTTTTCAAGAGATTGGAGAAACTCACCGGCTGACATAATGTCGTAACAGCGGAGAGTCTGACAGTGGAAACTGTGCGTTGCAGAGCGGCCACTGATCAGCGTATCTTTTGTGAGGGTCTCAGGCGGATTAGGCCTGCTCGGGTGAGAGGGCACCTACCCAAAGTTTCAATACTACCTCAGCCTTGTGACTTGTAGTGTTACACATCCCCATACCTCCCAACTTTTCAACTTCAGAATGAGGGACAAATGAACATACCCCCCAAACAAAGTTGTTGAGCGATGCCACTGCCACTGCTTGTGGAAACACGGGATTTATCGCGAATCGCAGGACATTCCCGCGAAATTCGGGACGGTTCGGAGGTATGCATCCCTGAGCAGCGTACTGTCTACTGATTTGACCCCGAGCCCTAACGTCCGTAAGTCACGCTGGTCGAGTTGACCGATGCTGACTGGGCGATCGGTCCACAAGCACCTGTATTTACCATACCCCTTTGACTGAGCGCAAGTATCCTTGGATTACAAAATATGTTAAAGTACACCAACGTCTTCACGATAGATTTCACCTCTGAGGAACATTCTGGAGTTGTCGGGGCTAGGCTTAGCCAAGATTATCCGCAACTGTACTTTACAGAATTTGCCCACTAGGGGAGCTCGCGAGCATAGACTATCTATAGCTACTTGTGAATTTAGTAATATTAACCTTCTAGTTTTGTTTTTTGACTTTTGCAGGGACGCTTGCAGAGTCAGTTATATATGTTTATATGTGTGTTATCTGCTGTTGATTTCTTTATCTCTTTTATGCCAAGTAAAGTTACCCTTGGTTTACTATATTAATTGTGTGAAGTGTGTTTGCTCCTGAGAACTGCATCCAGAGAAGAAGGTAACAACATTATTGCATATTCTTGTGTATGTACATGTGTCATTGTGGTCCTAGCCAAACGAAAAACATCACAATACATTTTTAGTTGCCGATTGTGCCAAGGGAGGGTTCAAGCTTGTTACAGGGGTGGATAGGTCAGAGAGTAGGCCCAAAACTAATTAGCAGCTCCTACGGGAGTACCGCTACACAAGTGTTAGCACATTTGATTAATTATTTAGCCACATAGTTGTAAGTGGAATTATTTTGGTAAAAGTGGTGATATACATTTTGCACATTATGGTGTATCATAAATCGTTGTGTCTTTCTAATGGCTGTCTGCGCAGACTAAGCATTTTTATAAAAGGACAGAACGCTCCAGAAATATCTCCTGCTTATGCTTGTTTCAGCTCATTAGTCGCCTAATAAATCATACATTATACTTAGATTGAGAAATGCTTGATACCTTGTTTTCCTTCCTGGGGTTTTGTGGGAATTTCCTCCACGCAGTCTGAAGGGAACCAACCATTGCGACCTCTGGCACTTCCTTCCCAGAATCCTCCTTCTCCCACACTGAGAACTGTTCAACACAAAAGGGGTTAAAAGTCAATGTGAAGCATGACTAAATGACTAAATGAACAGAGCAGAAAGAAGGTGCACACAGATCACCCTAAATTTACATAAAAAATCAGGCTGCCTTTTCCAAGTAATGAATGGTGGATAATAAAACAAAAAGCTGCACGGCGTCAAAGCTCTGGACGCTGTCATTGATGTTCTACCCACTGTATCTTTAAACTGGACCCTGTCACCACATAAAAGAGGGCCAGCATTGTGAAAAAAAAAAGTTTTTTTTTTTTTTTTTAAATAAAAAAAAAAAAAATTATCATCTATACTTATCTCTTGGCACCCTGGATCTTCACTGCTCCCCGGCTGCTGCAGGTATTCGATCCCTCCCAGAGTTACCTGCTTCTCCACCCTTCTGGTTCTCACACAGACGTAGGACTCACTGGGTGGGAGTAGTAGGTATTAGACATCTAAGGCCCATTTCACACTAAGGAGTATTTCAGGCGTTTTAGTGCTTAAAATAGCGCATAAATAACGCCTGAAATACTCCTGCCCCAGCATTCTCAATGTAAAAGCCCGAGGGCTTTCACACTGAGGCGATGCGCTGCCGGGAGAAAAACAAATCATCTTAGGAGCGGTGAGAGGAGCGGTGTGTATATTGCTCCTTCCCATTGAAAACAATGGGACACCGCGGTGATACCGCCGCTGCAGAGGCGCATTGGCGGCGGTATTAACAGTTTTTCGGCCGCTAGCGGGGGTTAATACCGCACCACTAGCGCCCGAATACCGCTGCAATTCTGACGGTATAGCGCCGCTAAAAATAGCGGCGCTATACCGCACATGCTGCCCCAGTGTGAAAGGGGCTTACATGTGGGGCGTATCTGCTGTAGCCAGGGAGCAGGAAGGACGTGGCATTTCAAGACATGAGCTACTAGAAGGATAACCATAGACGGACTCTTATTATGGAGATGGCCAATGGTGGAAGTGACCCTATAGTCATAACTCCCAACTTTCTGAAAATGGGAAAGAGGGACACCCATTAGCAAAAGTATGTAGGCATAGGACACACCCCTGACCACACAACCCTTAATCACTTCCCATGCCAATTCTGACACTTCGCTCCTACTTTTTTTTCTAGAAAATGACTTAGAACCCCCAAACATTATATATATATATTTTTTAGAAGAGACCCTATAGAATAAAACAGTGGCTGTTGCAATTTTTTATGTCACACGCTATTTGTGTAGCGGTTTTTCAAACGCAATTTGTTTTTGGAAAAAAACACTTTCATGAATTAAAAAATACACCAATTTTCTTGCATAATGTGAAAGATGTTACGCCAAGTAAATAGATACCAAACATGTCACGCCCGCAGAATGGTGGGGGGCGTGCACGCCGCCGGGAGCTCTGTGACTTTGACCACGGGTCCCGCGGACTCGATTTCCACGGGCATACCCGCGACCGTGTCACTGTGAGGAAGAAGGGGGAAATGCTTATGTAAACAAGCATTTCCCCAGTCTTCCTAGTGACAGGACAGTGTACACAGCCCAGCCCCCCTACAGTTAGAACACATCCCTACGCACACTTAACCCCTTCAGCGCCACCTAGTGGTTAACCCTTTCACTGCCAGTGTCATTTTCACAGTAATCAGTGCATTTTTATAGCACTGGTCGCTGTAAAAATGACAATGGTCCAAAAAATGTGTCAAAAGTGTCCGATGTGTCTGCCATAATGTTGCAGTCACAATAAAAATCGCTGATCGCCGCCATTACTAGTAAAAGAATTTTTTTTTTAATAAAAATGCCGTAAAACTATCCCCCTATTTTGTAGACGATATAGCTTTTGCGCAAACCGATCAATAAAAGCTTAGAGATTTTTTTTACCAAAAATATGTAGACAAATATGTATCGGCCTAAACTGAGCAAATTTTTTTTTATATATTTTTGGGGGATATTTATTATAGCAAAAAGTAAAAAATATTGAATTTTTTTCAAAATAGTCGCTCTATTTTTGTTTATAGCGCAAAAAAAAAAAAACTTAGAGGTGATCAAATACCACCAAAAGAAAGCTCTATTTGTGGGGAAAAAAAGAACGTCAATTTTGTTTGGGAGCAACGTCGCACGACGGCGCAATTGTCAAGTTAGAGCTTTCTTTTGGTGGTATTTGATCAACTCTGCAGTTTTTATTTTTTTGCGCTATAAACAAAAATAGAGCGAACATTTTTAGAAAAAGAAAGCAATATTCTGTACTTTTTGCTATAATAAATATCCCCAATTTGTTTCTCAGTTTAGGCCGATACGCATTTCTCTACATATATTTGGTGGGGGGAAAAAAACGCAATAAGCGTATATTGATAGGTTTGCGCAAAAGTTATAGTGTCTACAAAATAGGGGATAGTTTTATGGCATTTTTTATTATTTATTTTTTTACTTTATATGGCGGCGATCTGCAATTTTTTTCGGGACTGCAACATTATGGCGAACACATCGGACACTTTTGACAATATTTTGGAACCATTCACATTTATACAGCGATGAGTGCTATAAAAATGCACCGATTACTGTATAAATGTGACTGGCAGTGAAGGGGTTAACCACTAGGGGAGGGGTTAAGTGTTGTCCTAGGGAGTGATTCTAACTGTTAATGGGCGTGGCAACATTTGACACGTCACTGATCGCTGCTTCCAATGAGAGGAAGCAGACGATCAGTGACATGTCACCAGGTAGAACAGGGAGATGCCTTGTTTACAAAGGAATCCCCCCGTACCCCTGTTCTGTGACCCGATCGCGGGACACTGGCGGCCATCGAATCCGCAGGTGCCACATGCATGGTCACAGAGACAGCGGCGCCCGTGTGCCCGCTAGGGGGCAGGACTCAAAGTAACGTATATATATATGTTACTTTGCCTGCCCGTGCCATTCTGACGACGTATATCTGCGTTAGGCAGTCGGCAAGTGGTTAAAGCGTAACTCCACTTTTGTTGAGAAAAATACATTCCCCTCCTGGTGATCTTTTCACATTGCAAGGATTATAACAGCTTTTCTGCAGATTCCTACCTTTTGTTATTCTGAAGAAATCCATGTGTGTTTGTCTCTGCCTCTGCACTAACTGGGTCTAATGGGAGTGGTTTCAGAATTAACTGTCAGGTGTGCAACTGCAGGGCACTAATGAGGAAATCTGATGAGGGTCTGCATTCCTTTAGATGGGTTCCTATTGAAAGTATCTCTCAAAAAATGAAATTTTTGTTGCAGGGGATGCCTGAAATCTGATTAGTATCTTAGGCAGATTTCTGGAAAAATTGGTGAGTCAATCACACAAGCAGGAAATTATGTTTCTGAGGAGTGGTCAGTACACACTCTGTGTACAGAACAACGCCAGGTAGCCATATTGCATTCTCAGAAAATTACAGTAGCTGCAGATTGAAAAGGAATGGTAATTTTTAATAACATTCAATTACAAAATGATTGGGGTCGCAATCATGTGCACTATACTATTTTTTTCTTTATTTTACACAAGCATCTCCTTACAGTATATGTCACTCTTTCTAATATGGCATACAGTATATCCTGGGAGATATTGTGGATAAATATAACTGTCCCATTTTAAGTAATCCAATAAATCTTAATGTCCATTATTTTCTTGCTCACCCTGTGCCCCTAATAGACACAAGGGGCCAGATTCACAGAAAAAGTACGCCGGAGTATCTGCTGATACTCCGGCGTACTTTCAAATTTGCCGCGTCGTATCTTTAGTTTGAATCCTCAAACCAAGATACAACGGCTTCTGCCTTCGATCCGACAGGCGTACGGCTTCGTACGCCTTCGGATCGTAGGTGTAATACTTCGGCGCCCGCTGGGTGGAGTTTGCGTCGTTTTCCGTGTCGGGTATGCTAATTAGCTGTTTACGGCGATCCACAAATGTACGCGCGTTCGTCGCATTCTCTTACGTCGTCGCTAGTCGGCTTTTCCCGGGCGTAAAGTTACAGCTGCTATTTCGTGGCTCATATTTAGACTGCCCATGTTAAAGTATGGCCGTCGTTCCCGCGTCGAATTTTAATTATTTTTTTTTTTTTGCGCAAGTCGCCCCTGAATAGGAAAGGACGTAACGCACGTCGCCGTTCAAAAGATTCAGTCGGTGCAACGTCATTTCGCGCAAAGCACGGCAGGAAATTTCAAAACGGCGCATGCGCAGTACGTTCGGCGCGGGAACGCGCCTAATTTAAATGATACACGCCCTATTTGAATTAGGCGGGCTTGCACCGGACGGATTTACGCTACGCCGCCGCAAGTTTACAGGCAAGTGCTTTGTGAATCAAGCACTTGCGCTTAAAACTTGCGGCGGTGTAACGTAAATGGGATACGTTACGCCGCCGCAATTGTATGTGAATCTGGCCCAAGGTGATTTAGACATAAAAGGTGCTTGGGGAGCTGATGCAAGGGTATCCCATACTTTCTAAGGGATTCTGGGTTCCATGGGCCCTCCCGTTACATCTCTCCCCTTTCGGCAGGAGACTAACACAGGAGGAGACCCCAGGTGGGTTGACTCTGAAGTTAGTCCATAGTTCCATTCCCCCAATGCAGGTATCCACACAGTACCCCAAAAAATTTGCTCCAAACAGAGCATTACTCATCCAGCCAACCTCTGCCTCTTTTAGATAACATACCCGCTGCTGGGGAGAGGCCTGGATTGGCCCTTCTCCCTGGAGTGCTTTCAGGATATGGGCGCCTTAATACAAAACATTTTACCTTTGACTTTTTCTCCTTTGCTGAGAGATATTTCTCCTTCCCCCTGGGCCTGGTACGGCTTTATGACCACAAATGTTCGTCCTGGCACAGCTGAATAGAGCTTCTTTTTCATGCGGTGATTCACAGTCCCACCAGCAGGGGGCTCTTTAGTAGAACCACTGGAACTGAAATAGACAAAAGCAAGAATTGATTTATTACAGGCATTTAGATAGTGCCAACATTTTGCACAGTGCTTTACAAACTGTACAATTACTATATTAGTTCCTGTCCTAAAAGAGCTTACAATCTAATAAGCATTAATACACATACTAAGTCCAGTTATTGTACCAGCAAGTCTTTGAACGTGCAAGGAAACCCACACAAGCATAGGGAGAACATGCAAACTCCATGCAGATATTGCCCTGGCTGGGATTCAAACTGAGGACCCCAGTGCTGCAAAATAAAAGTGCCACTGTACTTAATTGATTTTGTTTGTTTTAAAACTCTGTATTGCCTTTTTTAAAACTCTATGGGCACAGTCACAGTGCCAGTTGGGGGAGGGGGTTAAACCATGTGGTTAAGTAGCGCATTTACCACCCACCCGCTAACCGTTACTGTCATGCCTTCAGCCTACAAGAAAAATATCTTCAGGACTTGTAATACCAGCATTGTCCACTAGATGCCACACTAACAAAAGACTATTGATGAGCAGTGTTCTATGGTTGTAAAGCGTGAACAATCTGCGCTTCCCCCCAAAATAGTGATCAGTGCAGCCTGTGCTAAAAAATATTTCAAGTGAGTTCTAATGGGTTAACAAAAAAAAAAACATGTATACCATACCACACACTAAATGTGCTAATATACAGGGAGTGCAGAATTATTAGGCAAATTAGTATTTTGACCACATCATCCTCTTTATGCATGTTGTCTTACTCCAAGCTGTATAGGCTCGAAAGCTTACTACCAATTAAGCATATTAGGTAATGTGCATCTCTGTAATGAGAAGGGGTGTGGTCTAATGACATCAACACCCTATATCAGGTGTGCATAATTATTAGTCAACTTCCTTTCCTTTGGCAAAATGGGTCAAAAGAAGGACTTGACAGGCTCAGAAAAGTCAAAAATAGTGAGATATCTTGCAGAGGGATGCAGCACTCTTAAAATTGCAAAGCTTCTGAAGCGTGATCATCGAACAATCAAGCGTTTCATTCAAAATAGTCAACAGGGTCACAAGAAGCATGTGGAAAAACCAAAGCGCAAAATAACTGCCCATGAACTGAGAAAAGTCAAGCGTGCAGCTGCCAAGATGCCACTTGCCACCAGTTTGGCCATATTTCAGAGCTGCAACATCACTGGAGTGCCCAAAAGCACAAGGTGTGCAATACTCAGAGACATGGCCAAGGTAAGAAAGGCTGAAAGACGACCACCACTGAACAAGACACACAAGCTGAAACGTCAAGACTGGGCCAAGAAATATCTCAAGACTGATTTTTCTAAGGTTTTATGGACTGATGAAATGAGAGTGAGTCTTGATGGGCCAGATGGATGGGCCCGTGGCTGGATTGGTAAAGGGCAGAGAGCTCCAGTCCGACTCAGACGCCAGCAAGGTGGAGGTGGAGTACTGGTTTGGGCTGGTATCATCAAAGATGAGCTTGTGGGGCCTTTTCGGGTTGAGGATGGAGTCAAGCTCAACTCCCAGTCCTACTGCCAGTTTCTGGAAGACACCTTCTTCAACCAGTGGTACAGGGAGAAGTCTGCATCCTTCAAGAAAAACATGATTTTCATGCAGGACAATGCTCCATCACACGCGCCCAAGTACTCCACAGCGTGGCTGGCAAGAAAGGGTATAAAAGAAGAAAAACTAATGACATGGCCTCCTTGTTCACCTGATCTGAACCCCATTGAGAACCTGTGGTCCATCATCAAATGTAAGATTTACAAGGAGGGAAAACAGTACACCTCTCTGAACAGTGTCTGGGAGGCTGCGGTTGCTGCTGCACGCAATGTTGATGGTGAACAGATCAAAACACTGACAGAATCCATGGATGGCAGGCTTTTGAGTGTCCTTGCAAAGAAAGGTGGCTATATTGGTCACTGATTTGTTTTTGTTTTGTTTTTGAATGTCAGAAATGTATATTTGTGAATGTTGAGATGTTATATTGGTTTCACTGGTAAAAATAAATAATTGAAATGGGTATATATTTTTTTTTTGTTAAGTTGCCTAATAATTATGCACAGTAATAGTCACCTGCACACACAGATATCCCCCTAAAATAGCTAAAACTAAAAACAAACTAAAAACTACTTCCAAAAATATTCAGCTTTGATATTAATGAGTTTTTTGGGTTCATTGAGAACATGGTTGTTGTTCAATAATAAAATTAATCCTCAAAAATACAACTTGCCTAATAATTCTGCACTCCCTGTACGTTTCCAACCCAACGAGAGGAAAAAATGTTGTTTCGAACAATGAAACTGACTGGTGCTGCAATAATACAAAAAAGCTGGAATACACAGCTAAACAAACATGTCAAAAATAGGTAAAAAAATGCGCAACCAACATAAAAAACAAAAACAAACAAAGTGTCCTGTTATGAAAAAAAGAAACAGTGTACAAATAGGTGTAACAATTAAGTGCATCCCACGGGTGAACAATGCAAGTGAAATTATACAAAGAAAGTGTCCACTGCAGATGATATTGATAAGATGTAATCACAAGATAAATTCATCCAACAATGTTATCCATATGGTTTTCAGCCGTTGATATATATTCAGACAGAGATACTGCTTACCAGATTCGATGGACCTCTATTACGGAGGTCTTATGGGCTCATCAAAACCAGGGGTCACTCAGAGGGATCCTCTTTGGCTAAGCACTGGTGTACTAGCGTGTCTGCCTTCCCTCAAGCTTCCCGGGGCTGTGATGGATCCTAATCCAGGCAATCTCCGCTTCCAATATCAGCTTCCAATGGCGTGGTGTGCGGATATATTAGAGGAAGAGCAAAAAAAGCTTCATGGTGCAGTATAATTTGGGTACTCCAAAAAAAAACTTTATTGAAAAAGCAGGTTTACTGACATCAATTTAAAAGCTTATTTAAGCAGAACAGTTTAAAAAACAGGATAAAACTTCCAGCAGCGGCTCCGGCCGATCAGCTGGGGCGTGGTGATGTCAGGTAATAGTTGCTCCGCCCAATTGCCTGGAATAGGATCCATCACAGCCCCGGGAAGCTTGAAGGAAGACAGACACGCTAGTACACCAGTGCTCAGCCAAAGAGGATCCCTCTGAGTGACCCCTGGTTTTGATGAGCCCATAAGACCTCCGTAATAGAGGTCCATCGAATCTGGTAAGCGGTATCTCTGTCTGAATATATATCAACGGCTGAAAACCATATGGATAACATTGTTGGATGAATTTATCTTGTGATTACATCTAATCAATATCATCTGCAGTGGACACTTTCTTTGTATAATTTCACTTGCATTGTTCACCCGTGGGATGCACTTAATTGTTACACCAATTTGTACACGGTTTCTTTTTTTCATGACAGGACACTTTGTTTGTTTTTGTTTTTTATGTTGGTTGCGCATTTTTTACCTATTTTTGACACAAAGGGCCAGATTCTGAAAGGACTTACGACGGCGCAGCGCCATGTACGCCGTCGTAAGTCCTAATCCGATCCGTCGTATCTATGCGCCTGATTCTTAGAACCAGTTACACATAGATATCCATTAGATCCGACAGGCGTAAGTCTCTTACGCCGTCGGATCGTAACTGCATTTTTCCGCTGACCGCTAGGGGCGTGTAAGCTGATTTACGCGTCAAAATATGTAAATCAGCTAGATACGCAAATTCACGAACGTACGCCCGACCAACGCAGTAAAGTTACGACGTTTACGGCGTATAGTTGCCCCTGCTATATGAGGCATAAGTGCGGCGTACCAATGTTAAGTATGGCCGTCGTTCCCGCGTCAAAATTTGAAAAAGTTACGTTGTTTGCGTAAGTCGTCCGTGAATGGGCTGGACGTCATTTACGTTCACGTCGAAACCAATGACGTCCTTGCGGCGTACTTTGGAGCAATGCACACTGGGAAATTCCACGGATGGCGCACGCACGCGCCGTTTGGGAAAAATGTCAATCACGTCGGGTCACAGTAGATTTACATAAAACACGCCCCCCTGATCCAAATTTGAATTAGGCGGGGCTTACGCCTGCCGATTTACGATACGCCGCCGCAACTTACGGAGCAAGTGCTTTGAGAATACAGCACTTGCCCGTCTAAGTTGCGGAGGCGTAGCGTAAATCAGATACGTTACACCCGCACAAAATTGCGCGGATGTACGAGAATCTGGCCCAAAGTGTTCTATGGTTAATACACATTTCCTGTCATATCACTGGGAACTAGCTCCACTTCCTATTACAACTCTTTCATCTTCTCCATTGAGACAGACCGCATGGAGTCAGCACCACATGTTTCCTAGGAAAATCCTGGTTCTTCTAAGGCAGCATCGCTGGTATGCTAAAGATTGTTTACTTGTATACCTAGTGGACATTTGTTTATGTTCATGCAATTCTTATATGTTCATTTATCTGTTTATTTCTAGTTTCACCACACATACGCTTGCACATGTACATCCTATTCTTATATGGCCACCACCTGTTCATTGTAATAAAGATCCAAAGTTACAGACAGCCTGGTTATTTTAGGATTCAAGATTTAAACTGTATATTGAGCTACATACACTGCAGGGGCAAACGTTTAGCAAGAACAGAACAGTTACCCTCTTTAGTTGCAGAGGCAGTAGCAGGGGTTGTACACACGCTATGGCCGCAATGCTTCTGGGCCCTGGCAGGAATTATATCCCCTGTTGCATTTGGCAGGCGCTACCACCCACTGAACGCAACCTATTTAAGTGAATAGGGCAGCTCTGCAAGGATATCTAGCTTGGACATGTTTATCATATGTTATGTATATCATAATATGAGGTGATCCACAGTATAAAAAGTGAGAAATCCACCCCTCCCCCCACATAACACATCCTGGTAATATACAATGACCTGTGGATCACCTTATATTATGATAAACATAACATAACATATGATAAACATGTCCAAGCTAGATATGTAAATAACCTGTCACTCAAAGCAAGGAGAGAGGAATGGACTTTGTATTTAGACAGGGTTTTATCTGGAATAATAAAAGAGGATTGCTCAGAGCTGGATTAACTCTGTGTGGCAAGACTGGGCACAGATGATAGGAAATCTTATACTCTACATTGTGACATCCACTTTAAAGCAGGCATTGAGGAGGTGATCAAATTCTTTCTAAAGAGCGATTCAACCATTCAGTGGCTCTTCAGAGAGCAAAGCTAGTGTGGACAAGCCCTATTTCTAAAACCGTATTTATCGGCGTATACCGCGCACTTTTTTGCCCTGAAAATCAGGGCAAAATCGTGGGTGCGCGGTATACGCCGATACCCGCTTTCCCGCGCCGAGTTTTGAATACTGCGCCAACATATACCGAGCGCAGTACACTCGGGTATAGTCAGACAGTCTCGGCTCCTTCCGCGCTCACGTCCTGGACGTACAGGACGTCAGCGCGGGTAGCTGAGCATTGCCGACAATACACGAGTGTACTGCGCTCTGTATATGTCGGCGCAGTATTCAAACTCGGCGCGGGAAACGAGCGGGGAGGACGCCGCAGAAGGACGCCGGACCCGCCGAAGAGGACACCGGACCCGCCGCAGAAGGACACCCGAAGCCGCAGAAGGACACCCGAAGCCGCAGAAGGACGCCGGACCCGCCGAAGAGGACACCCGAAGCCACAGAAGGACGCCAGACCTGACGAGGCCGCCGATGGACGCTGCGCAAGACACCAAAACTGTAAGTACAAAAAAAACTTTTTTTCCACAGGATTGGGGGCCACTTTAGGGGTGCGCGGTATACGCGGGAGTGCGTTATACCGCGATAAATACGGTACATCTGATATACAAAATTACAAATAAATCTAATTCCAGGACAGACATCTATAATAAAAATGTGCTGTATTTTTATTTATTTTTTTATTTAGAGAAAGAACCACACTGCCACCTAGTGGCCATAATGAATAAAGGTATTTAAATGATATTCCTAGAGATGTGAAAGTTGGGATTTGTTTTATTATTTATTGCTGCCCGTGCCAATATTCAGGGAGTGAACATACCAATTGTTACTTGCATTTGGTGCCCACCTCAAAGCGGTTTGTCTCATCTGCGGAGTCATTTTACTTGCATGTTGTGAATATCATTGGTGATTTACATAGTGAGTTAGTGATGCTTGCTGGACTAACTACCCCCTGGTGTTATTACTTGTAAATGTGAATATCCAGTTTAGGGCCAAAACAACAAATCGATTAATTGACAACTAATTGATTGTCAAATATTTTCATAATCAATTAATCGGCCAGCTAATTAGTTGACCTGTGTTTCGTCAGATTAGGTGACCCATCAAAATTGGTAATGGAAGTGACGTTCCGTAGCCTCCATCTTGCTACATCCCGCACTCCTCCACAGTAACGACACACTGAGAAGGGGGCAAGCGGACATCTTGTTACACCCACCAGAGTTTTGCATTTCACAGTTATTTTTAACAGTAAACAGATCTTATAAGGTGAAACACAGTATTTTGAAATCCCGCAGACTGTTCACATGTTGAATTATAAAGTAAGTGGTGTTCTGTCACATTAGCAAACCTGTGAGGTCAGCAGCTTTTAAAATTCAACATCTAAACAGTCTGTCGGATTTCTAAACATTGTATTTCACTTTTTAAGCTCTGTTTACTACTGTTAAAAATAACTGTGAAATGCAAAACTCAGGTGGGTGTAACAAGATGTCCGCTTGCCCTCTTCTCAGTGTATCGTTACTGTGGAGTAGTGTGGGGTGTAGCAAGATGGAGGAGACAAAACGTCACTTCCGTTACCAATTCTGATAGGTCGACTAATCTGACGCAACACCTGCATACAGAATGCATAGTTTGTTTACATATCAGGAAATGCAGTGCAGCACACATACAGCTCAGTACACCATCCATACATGTCAGTAAGTGCCTAAGAAGTTGTGAATGTGTGAGGAGCAATGCCTCATGGGACACGTAGTCCTGGGCAGGAAGCGAGTGGTTCTAAAGTTTTTTTTTTTACATATAGGGGCACTTTATACTATACTTGGGGCACTCTGGCACAGAAGTGTCAGTGGGGGACCCCAGAAGAGGAGAACCGGGGCTGCTCTGTGCAAAACCATTACATAGAACAGGTAAGTATAATATGTTTGTTATTTACCCACTTAAGGACCGAGCCTCTTTTTGACACTTGTTGTTTACAAGTTAAAATGATTTTTTTTTTGCTAGTAAATGACTTTGAACCCTTAAACATTATATATGTGACAGGAAGTCAGGTAAATCTGTGGGTGTTGTCACAGACGGGACATACATTGCTGCCTTGTTTAGATAATACACCAATTGTTATTAGGAGTCGGCTGCAAACGTAGCCAGAAAAGGCTAAAGGCCGTTGGAAGACTTCAGCTGTTCAGAATGAGGCAATTAAGGCCTCTATAAGTAGTCCAGAGGATTACCACTAATTTGCTGCATGCTGAGGCTTTCTGAGTGAAAGAGGGTAGTACTGAAAGTCTTCTGAGGAGGTGAGGAGAGGATTGATTTTTTCTGTGTGATAAAAATCAAACGACTATTGTTTTTCTGCTGTATAACCAGCACTGTCTGCCCAGCACTAGGCTGTGCCAGACTCCCTAGATAGGTTCCTGTGTGGAAGGTAGACGCCCAAAGTGGCCAGGGTTTATTTCATGTTTGATTTTGTTTATGCTGTTTGGATGCTTGCACTTGATGGAAAGAATAAACCAAAAACTTTGTTTTCAACCGTCTTCGACTGCCTGTCTGTATAAATTCAGTGTGTGGTGAACCCATCCAAGGGGTCACACACCCCGCTACCGAGCTAACCCCTTACAATATATTATTTCTAACACCCTAGAGAATAAAATGGTGATGACTTTCTGTCACACCGTATTTGTGCATCGAGCTCACAAGCGCACTATTTTATTGTACAGTGTTGTGCATTATATTTAAAATGATATCCATGAAAAAAAAAGTCTCAGATTTTAGTACTATTTCAATATAAAAGATTCCCTTCCACCATTCATATAGCTCCCATATATCCTACTTCTGGGTGTATTTACTGTATTATTATATACAGTAAAAACTTGGATTGCGAGCATAATTTCTTGTTGCAAATTGCGACCGGGCGCCCGGATTTTGTCGAGCCCTGGTGAATGATATAAGTAATCTATATTATTACTTTCACTTTTCTCACAATCTAAATTAACCCCTTATAGTAGCAATTATCTGCTCTGTTTTTGTACTATAAAGGGCTAATTTCCGTTTTGTTTTTAAACCCCATTATGACAGGTGATACAAAAAACATGCGGCTGCTACTAAACGTCTTAGGCCTGGTTCACACCTATGCGTTTTTTGGTGCTTTTTTGCAGAAACAAACCACAGTTCATATAACATGGTTTCCTATTGGAGACGTTCACATCCATGCTTTTTCAGGCGTTGCATATTTGGAAAGGGTCAGGAACTTTTTTCAATGCAAAACGGTGCTTTTTTTGGTTCAATAGACTTCAATGGAGAAGCTGCAGAAAAGCGCGTGGTGTGTTTTTACAGAAATTTGCATTTTTTTATCTACCCAACAACAAATTGGCCAAAAAAAAACCCATAAAAGATGTAAATCACAGCAAAATCGCGTGTGCAAAAATGCATTTTCAGAGTGGATTAGAGATTTTTCTCTTTAACTATATAGTTGGTTATTTATCTTTACCACTGCATAGAGATATCTAGAAATTTATATTGCCTTTTTTTTTTAAACATGACATATTAACTAAATTTTACACCACACTTTAAGGGTATTATCTGAGTAATAAATCAAAACAATAATCAGCCAACTAATCAATTATGAGTGTTTTGGATAGAGTGGAAATGGATTAGAACTTCTATAACATTTTGTTTACATTCTTCTCACTGATCACCAATGTAAGGAGCATTCTTCTCACTGATCACCAATGTAAGGGACATTCTTCCCACTGATCACCAATGTAAGGGACATTCTTCCCACTGGCCACCAATGTAAGGGACATTCTTCTCACTGATCACCTATGTAAGGGGCATTATTCTCACTGATCACCAATGTAAGGGGCATTCTTCTCACTGATCACCAATGTAAGGGGCATTCTTCTCACTGATCACCAATGTAAGGGGCATTCTTCTCACTGATCACCAATGTAAGGGACATTCTTCCCACTGATCACCAATGTAAGGGGCATTCTTCTCACTGATCACCAATGTAAGGGACATTCTTCTTTTAACTGATCACCAATGTAAGGAGCATTCTTCCCACTGATCACCAATGTAAGGAACATTCTTCCCACTGGCCACCAATGTAAGGAACATTCTTCCCACTGATCACCAATGTAAGGGACATTCTTCCCACTGATCACCAATGTAAGGAACATTCTTCCCACTGATCACCAATGTAAGGGGCATTCTTCTCACTGGTCAGCTATGTAAGGGGCATTATTCTCACTGATCACCAATGTAAGGGGCATTCTTCTCACTGATCACCAATGTAAGGGACATTCTTCCCACTGATCACCAATGTAAGGGGCATTCTTCTCACTGATCACCAATGTAAGGGACATTCTTCTTTTAACTGATCACCAATGTAAGGAGCATTCTTCCCACTGATCACCAATGTAAGGAGCATTCTTCCCTCTGATCACCAATGTAAGGAACATTCTTCCCACTGGCCACCAATGTAAGGAACATTCTTCCCACTGATCACCAATGTAAGGGACATTCTTCCCACTGATCACCAATGTAAGGAGCATTCTTCTCACTGATCACCAATGTAAGGAGCATTCTTCCCACTGATCACCAATGTAAGGAACATTCTTCTCACTGATCACCAATGTAAGGAACATTCTTCCCACTGATCACCAATGTAAGGAACATTCTTCCCACTGATCACCAATGTAAGGAACATTCTTCTCACTGATCACCAATGTAAGGAACATTCTTCCCACTGATCACCAATGTAAGGAGCATTCTTCCCACTGATCACCAATGTAAGGAACATTCTTCCCACTGATCACCAATGTGAGGGACATTCTTCTCACTGATCACCAATGTAAGGAGCATTCTTCCCACTGATCACCATTGTAAGGAGCATTCTTCCCACTGATCACCAATGTAAGGAACATTCTTCCCACTGATCACCAATGTAAGGAGCATTCTTCTCACTGATCACCAATGTAAGGAGCATTCTTCCCACTGATCACCAATGTAAGGAGCATTCTTCCCACTGGCCACCAATGTAAGGAACATTCTTCCCACTGATCACCAATGTAAGGGACATTCTTCCCACTAATCACCAATGTAAGGAGCATTCTTCCCACTGATCACCAATGTAAGGAGCATTCTTCCCACTGATCACCAATGTAAGGAACATTCTTCTCACTGATCACCAATGTAAGGAACATTCTTCCCACTGATCACCAATGTAAGGAGCATTCTTCTCACTGATCACCAATGTAAGGAGCATTCTTCCCACTGATCACCAATGTAAGGAACATTCTTCCCACTGATCACCAATGTGAGGGACATTCTTCCCACTGATCACCAATGTAAGGAGCATTCTTCCCACTGATCACCAATGTAAGGAGCATTCTTCTCACTGATCACCAATGTAAGGAGCATTCTTCCCACTGGCCACCAATGTAAGGAGCATTCTTCTCACTGATCACCAATGTAAGGAGCATTCTTCTCACTGATCACCAATGTAAGGAGCATTCTTCCCACTGGCCACCAATGTAAGGAGCATTCTTCCCACTGATCACCAATGTAAGGAACATTCTTCCCACTGATCACCAATGTAAGGAGCATCCTTCCCACTGAACACCAATGTAAGGGACATTCTTCCCACTGATCACCAATGTAAGGAACATTCTTCTCACTGATCACCAATGTAAGGAGCATTCTTCCCACTGATCACCAATGTAAGGAACATTCTTCCCACTGATCACCAATGTGAGGGACATTCTTCTCACTGATCACCAATGTAAGGAGCATTCTTCCCACTGATCACCAATGTGAGGGACATTCTTCCCACTGATCACCAATGTAAGGAGCATTCTTCTCACTGATCACCAATGTAAGGAGCATTCTTCCCACTGATCACCAATGTAAGGAGCATTCTTCCCACTGGCCACCAATGTAAGGAGCATTCTTCTCACTGATCACCAATGTAAGGAGCATTCTTCTCACTGATCACCAATGTAAGGAGCATTCTTCCCACTGGCCACCAATGTAAGGAGCATTCTTCCCACTGATCACCAATGTAAGGGACATTCTTCCCACTGATCACCAATGTAAGGAACATTCTTCCCACTGATCACCAATGTAAGGAGCATCCTTCCCACTGAACACCAATGTAAGGGACATTCTTCCCACTGATCACCAATGTAAGGAACATTCTTCTCACTGATCACCAATGTAAGGAGCATTCTTCCCACTGATCACCAATGTAAGGAGCATTCTTCCCACTGATCACCAATGTAAGGAACATTCTTCCCACTGATCACCAATGTAAGGGGCATTCTTCTCACTGATCACCAATGTAAGGAGCATTCTTCCCACTGATCACCAATGTAAGGAACATTCTTCCCACTGATCACCAATGTAAGGGGCATTCTTCCCACTGATCACCAATGTAAGGAGCATTCTTCCCACTGATCACCAATGTAAGGAGCATTCTTCTCACTGATCACCAATGTAAGGAGCATTCTTCCCACTGGCTACCAATGCAAGGAGCATTCTTCTCACTGATCACCAATGTAAGGAACATTCTTCCCACTGATCACCAATGTAAGGAGCATTCTTCTCACTGATCACCAATGTAAGGAGCATTTTTCTCACTGATCACCAATGTAAGGAGCATTCTTCCCACTGGCTACCAATGCAAGGATCATTCTTCTCACTGATCACCAATGTAAGGAACATTCTTCCCACTGATCACCAATGTAAGGAGCATTCTTCCCACTGATCACCAATGTAAGGAGCATTCTTCCCACTGATCACCAATGTAAGGAGCATTCTTCCCACTGATCACCAATGTAAGGAGCATTCTTCTCACTGATCACCAATGTAAGGAGCATTCTTCCCACTGATCACCAATGTAAGGAGCATTCTTCTCACTGATCACCAATGTAAGGAGCATTCTTCTCACTGATCACCAATGTAAGGAGCATTCTTCCCACTGATCACCAATGTAAGGAGCATTCTTCTCACTGATCACCAATGTAAGGAGCATTCTTCTCACTGATCACCAATGTAAGGAGCATTCTTCCCACTGGCTACCAATGCAAGGAGCATTCTTCCCACTGATCACCAATGTAAGGAGCATTCTTCCCACTGATCACCAATGTAAGGAACATTCTTCCCACTGATCACCAATGTAAGGAGCATTCTTCCCACTGATCACCAATGTAAGGAGCATTCTTCTCACTGATCACCAATGTAAGGAACATTCTTCCCTCTGATCACCAATGTAAGGAACATTCTTCCCTCTGATCACCAATGTAAGGAGCATTCTTCTCACTGATCACCAATGTAAGGAGCATTCTTCCCACTGATCACAACATTTATCCCACTGACATCACACTAATGATGTACTGTGAGCTGTAGATACAGTAATTAGCAGAGGTTACCTGAGATTCAAGACTTTTTTTTTTAAGGGTTTGTCCATATTTAAAGATGGGAAAGGCTGCATAAAACAAATCTGACAACACACAATGGGGTGTATTTATTAAAACTGGAGAGTGCAAAATCTGGTGCAGCTGGTCATAGTAGCCAATTAGCTTCTAAACTCTGCTTGTTCAATTAAGCGTTGACAAAAAAAAAAATAAACAAAATCAGGAAGCTGACTGGTTATTATGTAGAGCTGCCTTTAGATTTTACATTCTCCACTTTTAGCAAATCAACTCCAATGTCTTTATGGCACTATTTCATGTCCTCATTTGGCTCAAAAACAACTGTCTACTCTATCCTGCCTCTTCTTTCAAATGACTGCAGCAAAGCCTTTAAAGTTAGTGAAGCTAGAAAATCTGCATTATGATACAGATAAAATACTTTCCAATGTGAAAGTGCTAAACCCTTCATCACGATCAACAAAAGGGTCTTATGGACTTATCAGTAAAGTGACACTATATCAGAGTCAGCCTGAAGGTGTCCCTATATATCTTTTCTGTAAATATCAATTTCTGTACAGTGGTTGTAATCAAAGTTAATGAGAACAGAGTAAATTATGAGTGTTATGACTGTTCTTTTAAATAGGTGGTAAAGTGTATGTTTAGTCAAGGTTTTAGATTTGGGAATTTTAGTTTTGGAAAATTAAATTCACCCTTTGTATTTGTTCTCGCTGCAATCATCACAGCTTTACAGTTTTCACCAGAACAGACAGTGAGGCCTCGTACACACGACCGAGGAACTCGTTTTCCTCGACGAGTTCCTTGTCAGGCTTGTCGAGAAACTTGTCAAACTTTCTTTGCATACACACTGTCAAAACCAAATCTCGTCGTTCTCAAACGCGGTGACGTACAACACATACGACGGCAGGGGAAGTTCGATTCCACTGGCACAACCCTTGGGGCTGCTTTTGCTAATCTCATGTTACTGCGTGTTAAGTAAAAGTTTGGTAGGAGACAATTTGCACTTTTCAGTCTGTTACAGCGTGACAAATGTGCTATCTCCATTACAAACGCTACTTTTACCGAAGGTGCGCTCCCGTCTCATACTTTATTCTGAGCATGTGTGGGTTTCTAAGCATACACACGATCATGTTTTTCGTCGAAAACCAGCCCGACGAGGAAATTGAGACTCCCGACGAGGAAAAACAGATCTTGTTCTTTTTTTTTTCTCATCAAGTTCCCCGACAGTTTTCTCGATGAACATACACACGACCATTTTCCTCGGCAAAAAAGCTCTGCCACCAAGTTTCTTGATGGATTCGGTCGAGGAAAACGGTCGTGTGTACGAGGCCTGAAGGTAAATCTTCCAAAGGAAACACCAGTCCTGGTGACAGCTGTCTAAGAGAAGAGGTCCCCTCACTTTTTAGAGATTTCCACTTACTCTTAGGAAGTGGAGATAAATCTCCCCAAAGGGGCACAGACACAAAAAAATAAACTAGTGTAGTGGTACTCCCATAGGGGCTGCTGAATGTAGTGGTCCGTCTGTCACCCTGCCTGCCCAGCAAGGCACACACTCTTCACGCACTCAGATTCATGAAATCAGTCCTTGCACTTGTTTTTATGTTTTATTGAGGAAAATTATACTTGGATAGAGATGGGAATTTATGATATGCCCAGGAGAACAAAGGTCAAAGTTGGGACTATTGAATTTCCTCTTCTCCTCCTGCACTTGCTTGCTTGCAGATCATCACTCCTTTCTCCTCCTGCACATCACTTTCTTGCTGTTTCCAGACTAGCTAGCACTGTAGGCCCAACACTGTCTCAGCCAGGCCTAAAGCAAATACCCTTTACAGGCAGAGGCCACAGGCCCCTACGATGTAGCAAAATATTGAACGTTCCAGTGCTAGCTGTCCCTGTGGCTACTGCTCCCAGCACCACCTCCTAAGGCACTGCCAGCCCTCCTGGCAGCAGCTACCCTTTCCACTGCCCAATGCAACCACCATCCTCCGTACCGGCTCTGCACCCATCCCAGACTGCTGCATCTCAATCCTCTCTGGCATACCTCCCAGTCCTACCGACACCCACTTGGCTGCATCTGTGGAACTCTTGGAGACTTGCCCGGCAGTGTTCTCCAGCTGTCCATTCTTGTGCCTTCTGGTCAGGACACTTTTGTGGGTTGCAAGAGGGCCCAAGGTCACAACCCCCCCCCCCTGTAGGCTGGGGAGTTCCCTCAAGGCCCCGACAGCCTAAAACTCCATCTCCATCTTCCACCTGCTTCAACTCTTTCCCAGCTGGGCTGCCCCCTGCCAAACCAGATTGGGGATTGGTTAGGGCTCCTTAGAACACCCCAGGTGGCTCCACCCCCCTTTCTTCTTCCATTAAGTACCAGACACAGCGTGGGGGGAAAGGAATGTCGATAACAGGAAAGTCTGTTGACATGTAATCCGCTGTTATTGGACACAGCTGATCACATGGTAAAAGCTGCTGTGATTGGCCCTTTACCCCAATCTTTGATTAGCCGTGTCCAAAGGATACAGCGGTGACAGAGTGCGCCTGATGCGTGCTACAGGAGGTGCATAGGGGGCAGGGTTCTGGGAGGATGTTTATTGGCGCTCTCCCAGATCTGGCGGACCAAGGTGTAGCCGTCATTCAGGTTTAGCACGGTTGGCAAGTTTATGGCATGATTTATGTATATTAAGAATCAGTTTCTGCCATAGCGACAGGTTATTTAATTGTAGGTAGTTAAGATTACCTGAATATGTTGCCTGTATTAATAATGATACTGATTTTGATGCAAGTACTTGCCTGAATCAGATGCAGGCAGTTCTAAGTACCTGTTTGATGTTTTCATTAGAAGGCCTTCATGCTGACCATAAGTAGAAGGGCCTGTGTCAAAGAGCTTTGGACATGTGTCAATGGCATCACTTTGACTTTGGTTGAGGCCCTTCTGAGGCCATTCCAAATTCATTGACAGGTGCAGTTGACCTCTTTCATGAGAGTTTTGCATTTCCATTGACTTAGGAATGCAAAATCAGATGTGAACAAATGCCTAGTGAGTGACACAGGAGCTCAATGTCTTTGATTATAAAACGTAGTGGTGCGCAACATGTGGCCCTTGGAGACCTCTGATGTGGCCCTTCACTTCAAAATGAATAAAGGAGTTTTGTGTGCTTTCAGAAAGTGCCCCACACCTGCAAAATATAATAAAAGTTTGTGGAAAGCCGCCGGTGCAATGCGCCTGCACACGTGGTGTGGATAAACCACAGTGCAAAAGCAACCTTATAGGGGACTCAGGACATTAAGGGCTCATTTATATGTGCAGTTTGGGGGGTATTAAAACCCCATAGTTGCGATGTGTTTTTATCACCATTCCCAACCACTGGTGTAGCATCAGGGGTCACAATGGCGACCCCGCCCCATGCTCCAAGGGACCCTTGTGGCCTCCCTGTCACATTCTGTTTTACACTTAGACAGGAGGGGCAGTGGGGGCACATATACAAACACAAATCTTATCCAATTTCCTCCTGCAACCGCTGAAAGCTTCTCCTCCTCTCACCCCCCGTCATTCAGCAACTGCAGGAGGAAAATCTCCATTATGCTATTCAATATAATTTTTTTTTTAATTCGGCACCATTTTATTTCATTGTGGCCCGCGACCAGTTACCAGTTACTAGTGGCTCTTCAAAAGGTTGAGCACCCCTGATATAAACGAAAGGGATAGTCTTGATCAAAAATCCAATTCAAACAAATCCATATTTTTTTTCCAGTGTCAAACTATCTTTTTAACTGAAAGATCATTTGAAAGGATCAAATCAACTGATCTATATGGATCATTACACGGTCACTTATATTATTTGTTTTTTAAGTTTGTTTATAAATTAAAATTCCGTTAAATATAGTATATGTGACTTATTTTGTGGTTTACTTGTCACTTGTCATTTGTTGGCTGTGGTAAACATGAAATATACTTGTAATATTTGACATTCACAGAATTAAAAATAAATATACAACCTTTATTTTTTGTAACTGAACAAAAATTCTAAATAAACAAAATAAAAAGTATCCTTTTCTTATCAAGAACCTATAAAAAAGAATGTGATTATATATTTGACTGTATATTAATTCATCTATTTCCATCTACCTGGGGCGTCCACGTGGCTGTTTCTTCGACTCTTCCGTGTGGCGTCCTCTTGAAGGTGATCGACTTCGAGCCCCTCGTGGACTACTGGCGCTTCGTAGAGTTCCCCCTGAGGATTTTTGTCCCTGCAGAGTAACAGTGTTGGCAGTGGATGCAGAGAAGACCATCCAGTCAGGCAGTGAGAGGCTATTGTCACTATTGGCACGTAGAAGAACATGGGGAACGGAGAGAGCTTTTCCACTTTCTCTGCGATGGACGGCATAGGAAGGAGATTCTTGAAAGGGTACTATATAAAAATATAATGTGGATATATTACTGTTAAGTAGCAGTAGCCAACTACGAATAGGTGAAAAGAGCACAATTATCAATCACTAAGACATCAGAAGCCTATATGTTAGTAGAACTATAGGACAAACTTTTTTTTCCATATTGGATAAATTAGGGGGGGTTATAACTAGAGGTGCACCGAAATGGAAATTTCAGAACCGAAACGAAACCGAAATAAAAAAAAATGTCAGGCCGAAACCGAAAAAGAAAATGAAAATTAATTTTTAAATAATTGTTTGTTAAAACACCACCCCCACCTCCTGCCACCATCACCTCCTGCCACAGTGCCACCATCACCTCCTGCCCCACAACCTCCTGCCACAGTGCCACCATCACCTCCTGCCCCACAACCTCCTGCCACAGTGCCACCATCACCTCCTGCCCCACAACCTCCTGCCACAGTGCCACCATCACCTCCTGCCCCACAACCTCCTGCCACAGTGCCACCATCACCTTCTGCCACCATCTTCTTTATTACCTTGAAGCAGGGCTGGACTCTGGGCTGTGCTGTCACGGCTCCGTCCTCTGCCTATGGCGAGTGTCACTGCCAAAGTGTCCCTCCTGACTCGATCAGCTATTCAAAAATGGCGCGAGTGGCGCCATTACTTATCTGTGCATGCGCCGCCCGGCCGAGCGGATACAAGCTTTCCCGAGCCCCAAGCCGGCCGGGCTCGGGAAAAGTTTGTATCCGCTCGGCTGGGCGGCGCATGCACAGATACGTAATGGCGCCACCCAGTGCCATTTTTGAATAGCTGATCGAGTCAGGAGGACTCAGGAGGGACACTTTGGCAGCGACACTCGCCATATGCAGAGTCAGAGGATGGAGCCGTGACAGCCCAGCGGCCATCATTTTTACAGGGCACCCGATGCCCATATCGTAAATTTTTAAGCTGTATCGGCATGTCGCCAAAACAGCCGTTTTCGGACGATTTGTATTGGTGCCGATATATCGGTGCATCCATAGTTATAACCCCATGTTTTGTTTTTTTTGCCATCTGTACACCATTGGGGAGATTTACCTTCACTTCCTGTCCCATAGCCAAAACAGGAAGTCAGAGGAAATCCCTGCAAATTGGGGGAATCCCTTGGGGCCCCGCAGGCCACCAGAATTATCTTGGATTTACCTGGAAGTATCCCCATTGGAAGATTACTTTTCTGGGGACAACCAAAAATTTGGGTTTTTCTTACACTTTCACTTTCAATGGTATTGATAAACAGGACAAATCGAGAATCCCCCTATCCGGGGCACAGAAATAAAAAAAACTGACACCACTAGCCTCTCACTGCATCCATGAGCCCCAAGCCCCCCATCATGACCGAGGTAACCCAAGTTTGGCTTTTTTTCCAGATAAGCATGTAGATGGGGTGCAACGTGGTGCGGCTGCAATAATGTACACAGTCCAAGTGTAAAGAAAGTACTTGTATTAAAAGAATGCAAAGACAGTTCAAACCCAACTGGTAACACTCACAGGTCCAACAACGTGAAGAAAGCAGGTTTCAGCCAAACTGACAGTGCCTGTTGAAAGGGGCAGAGTGCGGTCTGTCCGTTTCTTGCCCAAGCGGGAAGATGTCCAGAGAGGTTGCAAACCTTCCACTTTCCCTCATCAGGAACCTTTCCCCGCCACTGGTTCTGTCCCTACCAGGCGGGGTACCTGTCCCTACTCTACACACTCGCAAAATATTCACCAAACCTGGGATCCAGGGTCTTAACAAGGCCCTGCCTTACCCAAGATGGCTGTGAGAGTCACATGGGGTGGCGGCATCCAATTGGATAGCTTTCCCGGTGACACACAAAACCATAGAGGAGACTTTCTCTACAACTACAATGCTGCTGCAGCAGATTGCCACCTGTAGTGGAGAAAGTAGAAAGCACCTGCCCAACGATATTACCATACTAAAGTTGCCCCATAGGCTGAATATGTTGTTCTTAGTACTTCTCGATTGTGGGTGAACTTATCTGCAACAAATTTGTAATACTTTAATCTAACATTTGAGAAAGTATCTAAACAGATATTTTTTGGCCAATAATTATTCTGTGTTTTGAAAATTCACTAAAATGATACATCACTAGTGGATTTTCCATAGAAATATACACTATATTACCAAAAGTATTGGGACACCTGCAGGGCCGGATTTGCTCTCCCTGCCGCCCCAAGGCCAGGTTCCGCAATGTACCCCCTCCCCGCCAACTAAACTACCCCCACCCCCCAAATCAACAGAGGATGGCAACCGGATGGCAGGGGCGGCACGGTTAGTTCAAATATTTTTTGTTTCTTTTTTTTTTACTTTTTAATCACTTTTTTTTTATTTTATTTTATTTGTAGCTTGTTATTGACTCTTTCTTATTATTGTATACTTTTCTTATTTTTAATATTTTTCTTATTCTTTACTTTTTAATTACTTTATTTTATTAATTTAATTATTATTTTAGTATTTTTTTTTTTTTATCAATTTTTTTCACTTAACTTTATTTATCACTTCCCTGTGTGATAGCAATTGGAGGTGACAGGTTCTCTTGATTGACCCCGTCACCTCCAAAACAGGAGTCCTGGCACTGTGCTAGAACTCCTGTCACAGCTGAGATGGGAGGAGCACAGCTCACTGTGTACATCGGCGGCTGCGGGGACAGGAGACAGACTCGGCGGCTGGGGGGAGGACGGAGTCCCGAAGACAGAGCCAGCAGAGAGAGGTATGTGTGTGGGGGGGGGGGGAGGGGAGGACGGACGGCAGCACACATTTTACAAGTGATTTCGGTGACATCGCCACAATCACTTGTTAACGAGCGAGCAGATTCCCCCACACTACATTTAGTCCTGCTAGAAAGCAACTTACCGCCATTAACTGTATGTTCCGGGCGTCGGGGGACTCAATGCCGCTGCCGCCCCTTGGCACCCTGCCACCCCGAGGCCTGGCCTCAGTGGCCTTGTGGGAAATCCGGGCCTGGACACCTGCCTTTACACGCACACAAACTTTAATGGAATCCCAGTCCATAGGGTTCAATATTGAGTTGGCCCACCCTTTGCAGCTATAGCAGCTTCAACTCTTCTGGGAAGTGTGTGTCTATGGGAATGTTTGACCATGCTTCCAAAGGCGCATTTGTGAAGTCAGTCACTAATGTTGGAGGAGACGGGGTGCTGGTACTGGGCTGGAGCTTTGAAAAAGGAAGTTCATTTGATGGATAATTAAATGTGTGCTCTCCCATTGAAAATGGGTCATTAAAATGAAAATTAAATAATACAAACCAAAAAAAGGGAATGGTAGATTAAAAATTAGCAAAATGAATGGCTGAAAGCAGATGAATTTTACCTTCTTTAACACACGTTCTCTTTTTTTATTTTTATATATACAATTTTTAGATTTTCACAGATTGTTGAACCTCTGCCCATCAATTTCTGATTCACTCTGAGGCCTGGTTTACACCTATGCATTTTTGGTGCTTTTTGCAGATTTGCACTACAGAACGTGTTCCGTAGATAACCATGTTAAATGGATTGTATTGCAAATCTGCAAAATGCAAATAGCACTAAAAATGCATAGGTGTGAACCAGGCCTAATGTCGCGTACACACGACCGTTTTTCGGGTTGTAAAAGATTACGTTTTTTTATGTCATTAAAAACGATCGTGTGTGGGCAACAGAGCATTTTTCACAATGTAAAAAATGGGCATTAAAAATTTAGAACATGCTATAATTTTTCACGACGTTTTTAACGTTGTAAAACATGGTCGTGTGTGGGCTTTAATGAGGAGAAAAAAACGTGCATGCTCAGAAGCAAGTTATGAGACGGGAGCGCTCGTTCTGGTAAAACTACCGTTCGTAATGGAGTAAGCACATTCATCACGCTGTAACAGACTGAAAAGCGCGAATCGTCTTTTACTAACACAAAATCAGCAAAAGCAGCCCCAAGGGTGGCGTCATCCGCATGGAACTTCCCCTTTATAGTGCCGTTGTACGTGTTGTACGTCACCGCGCTTTGCTAGAGCATTTTTTTTTTTAACGATCGTGTGTAGGCAAACGTCGTTTTAATGATGAAGTTGGAAAAAACTTTGGGCCAGATTCACAAAAGAGATACGACGGCGTATCTCCTGATACGCCGTCGTATCCCTGAGATACGATTGTTGTATCTATGCGGCTGATTCATATTATCAGTTACGCATAGATAGCCCTAAGATCCGATAGGTGTAAGTGACTTACACTGTCGGATCTTAGGCTGCAATTCTAGGCCGGCCGCTAGGTGGCGATTCCATTGCGGTCGGCGTAGAATATGCAAATGACTAGTTACGCCGATTCATGAACGTCCGCTTTGCCCGTCGCTCTAAATTTACGTTGTTTCCGTAGAGATACGTCGCGTAAAACTAAGCATGCCCTCTAGGTGGTCTAACCCATATTAAGTATGGCCGTCGTTCCCACGTCGAATTTTTAAATTTCACGTCGTTTGCATAAGTCGTCCGTGAATGGCGCTGGAGGCCATTTACGTTAACGTCGAAACCAATGACGTCCTTGCGACGTCATTTAGCGCAATGCACGTCGGGAAATTTTAGGGACGGAGCATGCGCAGTACGTTCGGCACCGGAACGCGCCTAATTTAAATGGTCCCTGCCCCATTTGAATTAGGCGGGCTTGCGCCGGGCGTATTTACGCTACGCCTCCGCAAGTTTACAGGTAAGTGCTTTATGAATCAGGCACTTACGCTGTAAACTTGCAGCGGTGTAACGTAAATGGGATATGTTACGCCGCCGCAGCGTAACGCATTTGTATGTGAATCTGGCCCTTTGTTTTTTCTAGAGGCTGAAAAACTTTGTTTTTTTACAAGCCGAAAAATGATTGTGTGTACGCGGCATTACTCTCCACATTGCTTTTTTTTTATACCCAATAATGTTACTGACCTGTTTGCAATTAACATAATTAGTTGCAAGGGAAAAGGGAATAGCCGCCCCAGGTGGGAACCCAGATGAATATCCTCCGTTGCAGACAACTCAGGTGCAGGCAATGCACTTAGCAAAGAAGGAACAAAGATTGTCTCTGGACAGCCGCACTCTGAACAAATTGTAGCCTTTTATTAAAAGAAGGACAGCACTACAAGTCACAGCAAAATAAAATAAAACCTGACAGCTGACGCATTTCGCACTGAAACTAGTGCTTAGTCATAGCTAAGCACTAGTTTCAGTGCGAAACGCGTCAGTGGTCAGATTTATTTTATTTTGCTGTGACTTGTAGTGCTGTCCTTCTTTTAATAAAAGGCTACAATTTGTTCAGAGTGCGGCTGTCCAGAGACAATCTTTGTTCATAATTAGTTGCAAAATGTTCTTCCAATTCTTCCTCGTTAGTACTGTCTACTTTGCCAGCTTTTTGTTGCCATGACCCAACTTTTTTGAGATGTGTTGCTACCATCAGTTTTAAAATTACCTTATTTTTTTATTTATTTTTTATACATTTTCTCAGTTTAAACATTTAAAGCGAGAGTTCACCCGAATTTTTTTTTTTAACCTTAGATTGATGCTCATTTTGTCAAGGGGAATCGGGTAGTTTTTTTTAAATCGAAGCAGTACTGACCGTTTTAGAGAGCGATCTTCTCCGCCGCTTCCGGGTATGGTCTTTGGGACTGGGCGTTCCTATTTGATTGACAGGCTTCCGACGGTCGCATACATCGCGTCACGAGTAGCCGAAAGAAGCCGAACGTCGGTGCGGCTCTATACAGGGCTGGACTGGGACAAACATTTGGCCCTGGACTTCTTCCAGACTGGCCCACTTTGACAGGTCTCTCCCACAGCGGCCGGACAAATCCTGCACCCCCCCCCCCTCGGCCACCCAAGCCCCCTCTCCCCCTTCACTAGCCACTAGCCGTTTTACTTTGTTAGAGTAGAACGGCTGGTACTCTTATTGGCAGTACCAGTGAGGAAGCTAGACATTATTTCACCCGGGGCAAAGAATGAGTTTGGTGCCCCCCTTATGGGACAAGATTAGGCAGAAGTGAGAAACTCCCAGGCCATAACTGTTGAGTCAGCTTACTGTCCCCTCCCCCATGCTCCTCTGTCATCCCCCTACTTCTTTGTTCCCTCCCAGTTGAGCGCTGTGGGCAGGGAGATGAGGTGAGCGCTGCGGGAAGGGAGAGACAGAGGAACGGGGGGGGGGGGGCGGTCCGCTGTCACTGAAGCCGGCCCACTGAGCCATCGGCCCACCGGGAAACTCCCTGTAGTCCCAATGGCCTGGCCAGCCTGCGCACCGACGAACGGCTAATTTCGGAAAATCGTGACGCGATGTATGCGATCGTCGGAAGCCTGTCAATCAAGTAGGAACGCCCAGTCCCGCAGCCCATACCCGGAAGCGGCGGAGAAGATCGCTCTCTAAAACGGTAAGTACTGCTTCTATTTTTAAAAAAAATCATGATTCCCCTAGACAAAATGAGCATCAATCTAAGGTTAAAAATTAACTTTTCGGGTGAACCTCCACTTTAAGATGTCTTCTATAATCTATTGTGAAAAAAAAATAAGGTAATAAGTTTTAAAATTACCTTATTTTTTTCCACAATAGAATATAGAAAACATATTAAATGTTTAAACTGAGAAAATGTACAAAATAAAAATAAAAAAATAAGGTCATTTCAAAACTGATGGCAGCAACACATCTCAAAAAAGTTGGGTCATGGGAACAAAGAGTTGGCAAAGTAGACAGTACTAACAAGTAATTTTTTTTTTTAATTTGTACATTTTCTCAGTTTAAACATTAAATATGTTTTCTATATTCTATTGAGAATAAAATATGGGTTTCTGAGATTTGCAAATCATCGCATTCTGTTTTTTTGTGTAGCTTTTACACAGCATCCCAACTTTTTTGGAAATGGGGGTATATATTTTAGGGAGTGCAGACGCAACTGAAGAAATACCCACACTATATTTCACAGATATAATGTGTAAATCAAATGTTGCAGCATGCTTTAAAGGATTACTCATGTTTCGTAGCAAGTTACTCACCAACATCAGTGTCCCTGTGGCTCTTAATTAACTCCCCCAATTCAAAATTTCCTGAAATGACGGCTACCTGCAAGAAGAACAAGTCAGGAAACATGAAGTCAGTGATCTATGTGGGAGATGAACGGAATACGAAGAAGAGGGACAGGATAGGAATTGGATTTAGTAATAATATTACGTAACAGAAAATGCTTAAATTGTAGGTTTTCATACTCAATGATTAGAGAGAAAAAAAAAAATGTGCACTGAAATGTAACTGATAATTCTAAATTATGCAGACTTTAAAAAGCCAGGGGCTGAGGAGAGGAAATTAAAAATTATACATACAATAAAAAGCTACTCTGTTTGTAATAAACATGCTTATTGAATGCTAATATAAGCTGATAAGGGATTTAAAAAAATGAAAGCCGCATTAAACCCAAAACCAAATATGTAATACATTGCAGATTACCAATCATTAGATGTGGTTGCTCCATTATTTTTATGTTCCCCCCCCCCCCCTCGGTTTTTACCCGGTGATCTGGCCAGTAACACACCTCCTGTGTTGGAGTGTCCCCATTCTGGATGAAGCAGCAGATGAGGGCATGGGCGTCCGCTGAAATATTTTCAGGGGAGGGGGCTTCGGCAGCGGCGATACACAATCACATTTAACCCTTTCTTCAAACGCTAGCGGGGGTTAAAAGTGCCCCGCTATCGGCCGAATAGCGCAGCCAAGACGATGGTAAAGTGCCGCATTTTAGCGACGCCTTCCGATAACGTGGCCAGCTGGCAGTGTGAAATAGCTCTTAAGATAATTCAACTTCACTCCATGCCCATATAAATATAGTCTAGATAATGTAAAGACCCTCCTTAAGCACAGATGGACCCCCCTTCAGCAAAAATGGATCCCCCTTCAGCACAGACCCCCCCCCCCTTAGCACAGATGGACCCCCCCCCCCCCCTTCAGCACAAACCAACCCATTCCGCACAGACCTCTCCATTCAGCACAGATGGACCCCCCTTTCTTCAGCACAGACCCCCCTATTCTGCACAGACCCCTCCATTCAGCACAGATCAACCCCCCCTTCAGCACAGACCCCCCATTCCACACAGACCCCTCCATTCAGCACAAACCCCCTTCAGCACAGATGGACCCCCCCTTCAGCACAGATGGACCCCTATTCACTACAACCCCCCCCTTCAGCACAGACGGAACCCCCCCCATCCCATTTAGTACCTAAGGTCAGCCATCAGTGCAGCACAGGCACAGCACAACACTGGAGGGGGAGGCGGCTTCACTCTGCTCGCTGTGCCTGTGTGACATCCGACCTGGGACTGCTCAGACAGCCCGCAGCCACGAGAGAAGGGGATAGTTTGTCAGGTGCAGTGATGTCACCCCGCACCAGACCACCCCCCGCCCCCCCCCCCCTTGCAACACCACGGCCAATAGCTCGCCTCTCTCTCCCTGTTCTAACCTGACTGTCACCGCGGCGCTGTCACTGCTTCAGTTGCGGAGGGGTGTCTTCAGTCTTCAACACCTTCTCGATTTTCCAGGGGGGGTCAATTGCCCCCCTTGCCCTATGGAGCGGACGCCCATGGATGAGGGGAATGTCAGATGTAAAGTGGAACCTTGGATTACGAGCATAATCCGCTTCAGGAGAATGCTTGTAATCCAAAGCTCTCGCATATCAAAGCGAGTTTCCCCATAGACGTCAATGGAAACGAAAATGATTTGTTCCACATTGACTTCTATGGCATGCAATACCGCATGTGGCCAGAGGTGGGGGGCGCAGAGAGACTCGGAAATACTCGGAGATCATTTGGCTGCCCTCGGAAACCCCCAGAAAGGCTCGGAACAGAGTATTTCTGAAAGGCACCGACACCCCCACACCTCTGGCCAAATGCGGTACTGCACACCGCAGAGGCTTGAATCCTGATCGTTTTGTGAGACAACACTCGCAAACCAAATCAGGATTTAAAAAAACATATTGCTCGTATTGCGAAACGCTCATTAACAGCTTTACTCGCAATCCGAGGTTCCACTGCACTAGCAGATTTAGATACACTAACAAGTTGAAGCTAAACTCCAGCTCACACTTTATAAGCAGTTACAGCAACAGGTTGTTCCCTTTTGGGATACATGTTTTATGCATCTGTGTTAAATGTCTGTGTTAAATGGTTTGTTTCCACCTTCTAACTGTTACACCTCCTGGACAGCTTGTTCTGTTGAAAAACAACAGACCTACTGGCTGGATCACCAGATGAAAATAAAAGAAAGTCTAAAAAAAGAAAACCAATGCAGCCATTACATCTAAGAATTGGTAAGTTGCAATATAATAAACGTTTGCTTTTGGGTTTAATACCACTTTAATTAATCAACAAAAGTACTGTATACTCTTGGTTAAAACAAATTTGTATGGTCTGTTTTATCTATCAAAAGATTAGAGCCCCAGCGCAATTCGGCAGACTTTGTGCCACCTCCTGTCCGCTTTTTGGACTGCTAGTGAACATGACCACATGGAAGGACCACCCTGAGAGCTCTTCTTCTTGGAAGTCATCATAGTTATCCCCCGCCTACCCATGAGCACCCCCTCCCACTCCATGCCTTGTTTTCAATGTTTTCCTGCTACTTATTAGTAAGAAGGATTTATGCCATTACAGAAATTGGATTGAAAATAATGCCATGAATAGTACAAAAAGAGTTGGGAAATATGACTTACTAATTACTAAATGTATTTTGGGGGCTTCATACCCATTAGAATCTACAGTCCGCTTAAATCATAGGAACCTTATCATTGAGAAACAAGAATTAGTAGGAAACAGAAACTGCTTATTTAAGTGCAGCACCCTCTAGTGTGCAACTAGTGTAGGTACATGTATTTTGTGACTCATGGTAGTTGTACAAGTCTGTTATTTGGGTCAGTGCTCTGGCTGGAAGGCTCTGCAGGCCGGTCCTCTATTGCCTCCCCCCTGGTTCTGGAGGTCCCTGGAAACTTCTAGAAGCTAGTGGGTGGAGGTAAAGAGGCTGGGTCTGAATGTTGATGGGAGTTTGGACCAATCCCCAGGCAGGAGGCCTGGCAGGGTGGCTGAGCCAGCCCATGAATATGGTGGAGCCTGGGGAACAGGAGCGTCGGGTGGAAGATGGAGTGTTGAGGTTGCGGTTATTTGGCCTGGGAGGAGACCCCTAGGTCTGGGGGCTCTGCCTCCAGGCAGGAACTGAGGAACGGAAGGAGAGGAAGCCTAATGGAGGAATTTCCATTACCTATGGACATCTGGGCTAGCATGGGAAGATCTGATCAGTTGGAGGCCTGAACAAAAGTCTTGCCCAGTGCAGTTGAGGGCAAAGGACAGTGTACGTTTCTCAGCACATCCAGAGGCATACAAGGGAGAGACTGCCAGAGTAGCATTCTTTCCAAGGACAGCATGGCGCTAAATCCCAATCCCTTCAGAGCAGCCAGACAGGCCAGTAGTGGGCTGGTAGTCAAGCAGCCAGACAGGCTGGTAGTCGTGGAGCTGGGCAAGCTGGTAGTATCTGCAATCGTTAGAACTGGCAGACGTTCTACAGAGGAAGATACTTCTGCATACAGTTTGCAGCCTTATGCCAATACTTTAAAGGGGACTAAAAAGTCTTGTAGGTAGATTCAAAGACGTTGGTGTAAACTTGCGGCGGCGTAGCTTAGCGTGTTTAGGCTACGCCGCCGTAAGTTAGCTAGGCAAGTACTTGATTCTCAAAGTACTTGCCTGCTAAGTTACGGCGGCGTAGCCTAAAGCAGGCGGGCGTAAGGGCGCCTAATTCAAATGTGTCTAAGGGGGCGTGTTTTATGTTAATGAGGCTTGACCTTACGTTTTTGACTTTTTTCTTTTTAACTGCGCATGCGCCGGGCGCCTACATTTCCCAGTGTGCATTGCGGCTAAGTACGCTGCACGGGCCTATTGATTTAGACGTGGACGTAAAGGACGTAAATCCCTATTCACGGACGACTTACGCAAACGACGTAAAAATTTCAAATTTCGACGCGGGAACGGCGGCCATACTTAACATTTGCAACGCCACCTAGGGTCCAGCTCTAACTTTAGGCGGCCTATCTCTAACGTAAACGGCGTAAATGTACTGCGTCGGCCGGGCGTACGTTCGTGAATCGGCGTATCTACTAATTCACATATTCTACGCCGACCACAATGGAAGCGCCACCTAGTGACCAGCCTCAATATTGCTACCTAAGATAGGACAGCGCAAGCGGTTTGTTAACTCGTGGCTCCTCCGAAATTCCTAGGGGTGAATGATGCATATTGCACGTAGTAGAAGTAAAGGAATGTCCACGACAGGTGCTCTTTGCAGTGCTCTTTATTACCCAGCCGGGTAAAAACAGTAAACTTATGGGAAATAAAAGGTACGGACCGACAGGTGTTCAATCCCTCGGTGTCCGGCTACCTCGATCCCCGGTGGTTTGTCCAGGCCCTTTTGGACCGCAGCCTCTTAATGGCATTTCTCAGACTGACTCCCCACCGAACAGCAATACAGCTTGGGATCCTCAAAAGTAGCAACCCAGTCACTCACTGGGTCCCCGTCGCTGTTCAGATGCTCTAGGTCAGCATGGCCCCGGAACTAGGAACACCGCATGGCACGGACGCCCCAACCAGGTAGGCCATAACGCCGGGGCGCCGTAGTGTGGCCACCCTAAAGGTAGGTGCCACACTGGACGAAGAAGAGCCAGAACCAATGTTGTCTGCCCTATAAATACCCCTCCCCAGCATGCACCGCAAGGAAAACCCTTGTGAATAGCCAGATGCTGTCAAAGTCCCACCTCCTGGACCAGCATTGGACCCGTGTGCTGGTCTAGGAGGCGGGACTTGGTTTGATAGTGGCGGCTATTCATATACAAGCCGCGTCTCAGCGGGAGATCTCTGCTCTGTGTCATCCGGCCAGCATATCCTCGTGATTCCTCCCTGATGCATTGCTGGGCACTGATGAGGCTGCACATATAGGCAATGATTGGCTGCATTGATGGGCAAAGATACACTGCACTGATGGGCAATGATATGCTGATACTGATGGGCAATGATACGCTGCACTGATGGGCAATGATACGCTGCACTGATGGGCAATGATGTGCCACACTGATGGGCAATGGTAGGCTGTTCTTATGGGCAATGATAGGCTGCAGTGATGGGCAATGGTAGGTGGCAATGAGGCGCAACAGATAGGCTGCACTCAGGGGGTACAGGCATGCCCTAAGGCTGCATTTACATCGGCACGTTCTGGTAGTGTGAGCAGAAAGGCACCTTTTTCATTGCACATTCCCAGAGCACGTGAACATTTTTTCTTCTTAATGCGACCCCAGATGCAGCCAGGAAATTTGCATTTTGCGTGCTGCAAAGCGTGCAACGAACACGCCAAAACACATGGTAAAAAATATGTGAAGCTCAACATCTGAAAAGTTGCGGGAGCTTTTTTGCCACATCTGTCTCTTATATTGCAGCTTATTCAAGTTAATTGGCTGCCATAAGCAAGATGCGTGAAAATGTGCGAAAAACACGCAAAAGTGCCCGTTCAGGCTACGCTAGGTGTGAATGAGGACTAAAGGACAACTTACCTGTGAACAAGCAAAGGGTCCAAAAGTCACATGACACATATGCTGATGGCAGAAGGTCATGCTGTGCTGTTGCCCATGCAAGAAAGGCCATATGTTGCTTTGTAGTAGAGCTGCACGATTCTTGCCAAAATGAGAATCACTATTTTTCTTTGCTTAGAATAAAGATCACAATTCTCACGGCGAAACATCATCTTTCATATTATAAAATTGGGCTAACTTTACTGTTTCGTTTTTTTTTTTATTATTCATTAAAGTGTATTTTTTCACAAAAATTGCATTTGAAAGACCACTGCGCAAATACAGTGTGACATAAAATATTGCAACAACCGCCATTTTATTCTCTAGGGTTTCTGCTAATATATATATATATATATACACATACTTAGAAACCCCAAACATTAAATCATTTTTATGCAAAAACTACTGATTGTATTTGAAACCAACAAGTGTCAGAAAAAAGTTTAGCCTTTAACCACTTAAGGACCGCCTAACACCGATATACGTCGGCAGAATGGCACGGCTGGGCACAATCACGTACCTGTACGTAATTGTATAATGCCCAGCCGTGGGTCACGGCGCGCACCCGCGACCCGGTCCGAAGCTCCGTGACTGCTGCCGCGGGACTCGCGGACCCGATCGCCGCTGGAGTCCCGTGATCGGTCCCCCGGAGCTGAAGAACGGGGAGAGCCGTGTGTAAACACAGCTTCCCCGTTCTTCACTGTGGCTCCGTCATCGATCGGGTGATTCCCTTTTATAGGGAATCACAATCGATGACGTCACACCTACAGCCACACCCCCCTACAGTTGTAAACACACATGATGTCACACATAACCCCTTCAGCACCCCCTTGTGGTTAACTACCAAACTACAACTGTCATTTTCACAGTAAACAATGCATTTTAAATGCATTTTTTGCTGTGAAAATGACAATGGTCCCAAAAATGTGTCAAAATTGTCCGAAGTGTCCGCCATAATGTCGCAGTCACGAAAAAAATCGCTGATCGCCGCCATTAGTAGTAAAAAAAAAAAAAATGAATAAGAATGCAATAAAACTATCCCCTTTATTGTTAACACTATACATTTTGCGCAAACAAATCGATAAACGATTATTGCGATTTTTTTTTTACCAAAAAATAGGTAGAAGAATACGTATCGGCTAAACTGAGGAAAAAAATATATATTTTATATATTTTTGGGGGATATTTATTATACAAAAAAGTAAAAAATATTGTTTTTTTTTCAAAATTGTCGCTCTATTTTTGTTTACCGCACAATTGTCAGTTAAAACAAATCGCAAAAACTGGCATGGTCCTTTAGCTGCCTAAAGGTCCGGGTCTTAAGTGGTTAAACTTCCATCATTTACAGACTGAAGTTCAGTTTCTTGTTCCTTTGATCTAAAGGACAAAAAGGTTACAATGTTCATAGTTAGCTCAGCGGCTGAGGAATGTTGCGATACTTGGCAGACTACCTGTTTGTTTGTTTTTTTTGTTTTTTGTTTTTTGACAGCGGTCAGCTTCAGCAGAGAATTCTCTGCATAGAAAGAATCAGGAAAAAGCTTTGTCAAGATCACAAGGGGGAAAAGATTGCGATCATGATTCTTAACGATTAATCGTGCAGCTCTACTTTGTAGTCTCTTGTCAGATACAATGAAGCAACCATAAAAAGGAGTTCAATTACAGAAACGGATAACCTTCTTGAAAACCACCACTGGGGGGCACCAACGTACTATGTCTACCACTGTAGAAAGTAATAATGGAGGAGAGCGGCAATAAAATTTGCATACATTTTTATTATACTGTTGACACAATACAACAGGGGTGTTTGAATTACGAGTGTATGTGCAATACTTCACAATTCTTTTGCCAGGTACAACACCTAGCAGTGTTTTTTATTTAGCTGAAAGGCTGGATTTTTCCTTGAAAATGTTATTAAATCCAAAAGCAAGATTTTATTATATTGCAGCTTACCAATTCTTAGATATGATGGCTGCATTGGTTTCCTTTTTTAGGCTTTCTTATTTTTATCAGGTGATCCAGCCAGCAAGTCTGCTTTTTAAAAGCCCAACTTGCTTGCAGTTACATGGATGAGACAAACCAGGGGTACGTAAAATAATCAGCTTTTATTTATGTAAAACCTTTATCCCCCCCGAACAATTATAAAGTATTAGCTGGAGTTTAGCACCATTATATTGGTGTATTTACATCTGCTAGTAAATCCAACACTCCCCTCTTCCCAGACTGACAATGCTAATGTCGAAAAGTGCCACCGTGTGCCCCTTCATCCAGAGTGGGGTCTCTCTAATACAGAAAGTGTGCTAGTAGCCAGATCACGAGAGAAAATAAATAAAACAAAACTAATGCAGCCACCGCATCTAACCATTAGTAAGCTGCAATATATTACAGTTCTGGTTTTGGGCTTAGGGAGGAAGGTCTAAAATCACCAACCTGCAATCCATCTTCCAAGTCAGGGGGGCCCAACCGCTGGCCTGTGCCCTTCCGATGTGGCCCAACACCTCCTGCTCTGGGATGGCGGGTCGGCAAGCCCAAATTGTGGGATCCTGACCCGCTATCCCCGAGCATAAGTGTGAAGCATAAGTGATATTTATTTGTCATGGCATGGGTGGCACTGTCTCTGCAGCACATTATGGCATTGGCGGCATGGGTGGCACTGTCTTCGCAGACAACACATGCGTTATGGACCATAACGCATGTGCTACCTACAGACATTGGCGGCATGCCTTATTGTGCTGCAGACAGTGCCACCCATGCTGCCAATGCTGTAATGTGATGCAGACAGTGCCACCCATGATGCTAATGCCATAACGCATGTTCTACCTGCTGACAGTGCCACCCACTGTGGCGGCATGGGTGGCACTGTCTCTGCAGGGAGCATATGCATTATGGCCCATAACGCATGTGCTACTTGCAGACAGTGCCACCCATACTGCCAATGTCATAATGTATAGATCCTGCTGCAGTAGTAGTAGATCTTGCATGTGACCTCCTCCCATGATGTACTACATGAGCCCAGAGCCAATCACCAGGTTCACATGCTCCTTACATCACATAAGGTGGAGGGTACGTCATCAACATTGTGCCAGTAACCATGTTGGACCTGTGAAGGTACAGAGAGGTAGGAGAATGCAGGAAAGGAGATCAGCTTCTGCCATACCTTCCAACTTTCTGACATTGGAACGAGGGAGACCTATTAGCAGGTATTTAGGCATAGGACAAACCCCCTGTCACGCCCCCCTTAAAGGAGAATTATATAAAAAATTAATTATATAAAAAATGTATTATATATAAAAAAAAAAGTTATTTGTTAAATCCACAAGTGCATTTTTTTTACCATTTTTTTTTATTGGCTTTGGAAATGAACACATGCAACTATTTGGATGAAATCATTAGCATTGGGAACACTTTTTTGTTAAAAAAATAGTGTATTTTACATACAACTATATAGATAAGACCAACATAAGGGACAAATGAGGAGGACAGAGGGACTTTGTTCCAAATCAGGGACAGTTGAGAGCTATGGCTTCTGTCCTTTTAACCACATCCCTACCGCGTCATTGTAAAATGACGGTGGCAGGAACCCCTCCTCGATCCGGGTGGACGTCATATGACGTCCTGCGTTCCCGGCGATCTAGGGCGCGCGCCCGCGGCGACGCTCGTGACCCGGCGCGGGTGCCTGGCGGCCGCGATTGCCGCCGGGTGCCTGCGATTGTCGGTAATCACGGAGGGAGTGTGGATCTGTGTGTGTAAACACACAGATCCACCTCCTGTCAGCAGTGAGGAGACCAATGTGTGTTCCCAGTACAGAGGAACACACATCGGTCTCCTCCCCTTGAGAGTCCCCTCCCCCCTACAGTTATAACACATCTTAGGGAACATATTAACCCCTTCAACGCCCCCTAGTGGTTAATCCCTTCCCTGCCAGTCACATTTACACAGTAATCAGTGCATGTTTATAGCATTAATCGCTGTATAAATGTGAATGGTCCCAAAAACGTGTCAAAAGTGTCCGATGTGTTTGCCGCAATGTCACGGTTACAGTAAAAAAAACGCAAATCGCTGCCAATACTAGTAAAAAAATGTATAAAATAAAAATGCCATAAATCTATCACCTATTTTGTAGACGCTATAACTTTTGCGCAAACCAATCAATATATGATTATTGCGTTTTTTTTTTAACCAAAAATATGTAGAAGAATACGTATCGGCCTAAACTGAGAAAATTGTGATATTTATTAAATAAAGTAAAAAATAGTGTTTTTTTTTTAATTGTCGCTCTTCTTTTGTTTATAGCGCAAAAAATAAAAACCGCAGAGATGATCAAATACCACCAAAAGAAAGCTCTATTTGTGGGAACAAAATGATAAAAAAATTGTTTGGGTGCAGTGTAGCACGACCGCGCAATTGTCATTCAAAGTGCGACAGTGCTGAAAGCTGAAAATTGGCTTGGGCAGGAAGGTGCGTAAGTGCCCGGTATGCAAGTGGTTAAGGGCGAAGTGCCAGAGACTCTAAACCAGTGGTCTCAAAGTACCGGCCCGCGGGCCAGTTATAAATGGCCCGCAGGCAGGGTGGAAGTGAGGGGAGCAAAAAAAAAACAAAAAAACATTTTTTTTTTTTAGCTGGCGCCATCTGGTGGTGAGCCGTTGGTATTACAAGTTATTACCACCAGATGTGAGCTGGCGCCATCTGGTGGTGGACGTTGGTATTACAAGTTAAGCATTACAAGTTAAACAGCAATTCTAATGTCATTTTACACTATTTTCACTGCCATATTCTTCCCTCTAATTAGAACCCCCAAACATTATATATATTTTTTATCCTAACACCCTAGAGAATAAAATAGCGATCGTTGCAATACTTTCTGTTACGCCGTATTTGCGCAGCGGTCTTACAAGCGCACTTTTTTGGGAAAAAATTACACTTTTTTTAATTAAAAAATAAGACAACAGTAAAGTTATCCCCATTTTTTTTAATATTATGAAAGATAATGTTACGCCGAGTAAATTCATACCCAACATGTCACGCTTCAAAATTGTGTCCGCTTGTGGAATGCAGACAAACTTTTTTACCCTTTAAAATCTTAATAGGCGACGTTTAACCACTTAAGGACCAGCCCATGTACATATACGTCCACAATATGGCACGTACAGGCACATGGGCGTATGGGTACGTCCTCCCCTATTAGCGGGTGGGGGGTCCGATCGGGACCCCCCCCGCTACATGCGGAGGTCGGGTCCGCTCGGGGAGCGATCCGGGACCACGGCGCGGCTATTTGTTTATAGCCGCTCCGTCGCGATCGCTCCCCGGAGCTGAAGAACGAGGAGAGCCGTGTGTAAACACGGCTTCCCCGTCCTTCACTATGGCGGCGCATCGATCGCGTCATTCCCTTTATAGGGAAGACACGATCGATGACGTCATTCCTACAGCCACACCCCCAAACAGTTGTAAACACATACACAGTGATCCCTAACTCCTACAGCGCCGCCTGTGGTTAACTCCCAAACTGCAACTGTCATTTTCACAATAAAGAATGCAATTTAAATGCATTTTTTGCTGTGAAAATGACAATGGTCCCAAAAATGTGTCAAAATTGTCCGAAGTGTCCGCCATAATGTCGCAGTCACGAAAAAAATTGCTGATCGCCGCCATTAGTAGTAAAAAAATAAAAAAAAATAAAAATGCAATAAAACTATCCCCTATTTTGTAAACACTATAAATTTTGCGCAAACCAATCGATAAACGCTTATTGCGATTTTTTTTACTAAAAATAGGTAGAAGAATACGTATCGGCCTAAACTGAGGAAAAAAAATGTTTTTATATATGTTTTTGGGGGATATTTATTACAGCAAAAAGTAAAAAATATTGCTTTTTTTTCAAAATTGTTGCTCTATTTTTGTTTATAGCGCAAAAACTAAAAACCGCAGATGTGATCAAATACCACCAAAAGAAAGCTCTATTTGTGGGGAAAAAAGGACGCCAATTTTGTTTGGGAGCCACGTCGCACGACCGCGCAATTGTCTGTTAAAGCGACGCAGTCCCGAACTGTAAAAACCCCTTGGGTCTTTAGGCTGCATATTGGTCCGGGGCTTAAGTGGTTAAAAAAATCTACAGGTTGCATGTTTTAAGTTACAGAGGAGGTCTAGGGCTAGAATTATTGCTCTCACTCTACCAATCGTGGGCGATACCTCACATGTGTGGTTTGAACACCGTTTACATATGCGGGCGCTGCTCACGTATGTGTTCACTTCTGCGCGCAAGTTCGTCGTGACGGGGTGCGTTTTCTGGCTTCTAACTTTTTTAGCTGGCTCCTAGATTCCAAGCAAATTTGTCAACCCCTGACTTACACCAGTGCAGGTGGTAATAATGCGCTCGCTGACACCAGTGCTGGTGGTAATAATGCGCTCGCTGACACCAGTGCTGGGGGTTAATAATGTGTTCGCTGACACCAGTACTGTTGTTTTTGAAGTTTGAAAGTTTGCATGCGGCCCCCCATGGCATATGAAAACTTGTGTTGTGGCCCTCAGGTAATTTGAGTTTGAGACCCCTGGTCTAAACAGTACTACAGAGATCTACTCAAATGTAGAAAAAGATGCACAACTGTGATGGAAAGAGGAACTGAGGGATTTGGTTTAACATAAAGAGTTGGGAGCTAAGTAAATACTCCCAGCATACTTGGTATTAAGGATGATATTTGGTTCACTCACTGCTTCCACAGGTTAATTTTGTGGTCCTGGCAAATTTATGTCCAGATTCGCCCATGGTGGATTTTTTTGAAACTATAAGGCACTATATGATCTTTAAACTATGGCATGCAGGTTTCAAAGGGCCAATAAATAAAGGGGATTTGGGGTTAAGCCAGCCCCCTCAAAATAAACCACCGCCCCACAGCACCTTAACCCCCCCCCCCCCCGTGCTGTCTGCCAGCCCACCAAAACTTACCCCATCAACGGTGGTGATCGGCAGGCACATCGGGCAGGGGGACAGGCTGCGGCGGGCATATTTTCTAATATAGAGCTACACCATTTTCTACACACAGTTTACATGTTCGTCAGACCTCATTATCATCACAGTGAGAGATTTGAGTAAGGTATAGAACTACTGTATACTGATTGCTAGTTCTTTGGACAATCGACTGCAGCAGAGCTAAAAGAAAATAAATATATACACCTGTAAGACAATAGCATAATGCGCTAGTATGCATCACATACTAACACAATATGAAATACTTCCCTTAGAACTTTGTGCTGTCACCGCTGTGAGGGCTTCCATCTTCCCCCGTACTGTCTCCCGGATTCACAGGCTCTGGTGCTGTGAGTGGCCGGAGCTGCGATGATGTCACTCCCACACATGTGCGCGGAAGCCCTTGGTTCAGGCACGACGCTCTGAAGGACCGGCATTATGCGTGCGCTGGTGCCATCACCGGCTGCATCCAGGGTGGATATCTCCTAAACCGTGCATGTTTAGGAAATATTTATTTTACTTACAGGTAAGCCTTATTCTAGACTTACCTGTTAGGTAAAAGCACAGTTTTTGTTTTTACTAGTAATGGCGGCGATCAGCGATTTTTTTTATCGGGACTGTGACATTGCGGCGGACAGTGGAAAAAAGAAATGTTCCTGGACTGCAGCACTCTGATAGGCGATTTATTGAAACAAAATGAACAAAGGATAAAATCCAAAGCTGTATAATATCCAAAAATTCATGCAACACTGCAATCAATGGTAGAAAGTGGACATGGGGGACAAAAAAGCTAACGGCCCAGATCCACAAGGAACTTACGCCGGCGTATCTATTGATACGCCGCGCAAGTTCTACGATGCCCCGTTGTATCTTTGTTTTGTATCCACAAAACAAGATACGCCAGAATGGGGGCTCGATCCGACTGACGTACGTCTTAGTACGCCGTCGGATCTTAGGTGCATATTTACGCTGGCCGCTAGGTGGCGCTTCCGTTAATTTCCGCATAGAGTATGCAAATTAACTAGATACGGCGATCCTCAAACGTACGTCCGCCCGGCGCATTTTTTTACATCGTTTACGTACGGCTTTTTCGGCGTAATGTTACCCCTCATAAAGCAGGGGTGCGTACGAACAGCGCCGTGTTTTATGTTGTTTGCGTAAGTCGTCCGTGAATGGGGCTGGACGTAATTTACGTACACGTCCAAAGCATTGACCATTTGCGACATGATTTCCAGCATGCGCACTGGGATACCCCCACGGACGGTGCATGCGCCGTTAAAAAAAAACGTCATTTACGCGGGGTCAAGATGAATTAACATAAAACACGCCCACATCTTAGCCATTTGAATTGCGCGCCCTTACGCCGACACATTTACACTACGCCGCTGTAACTTACGGCGCAAATTCTTTGTGGATACGGAAACTACGCTCTAAGTTACGGCGGCGTAGTGTATCTGAGATACGCTACGCCTGCCTAAAGATAGGCAGATCTTTGTGGATCTGGGCCAACAGGTTTCACATCATGGATAGATGCTTAGTCATAGCCACGGATTAGCGCAGAGTTTGCACCTGTCAGTACTACAGGGCGGGAGCACAGCATAGGTCGCAGGGCTTGAAGCGGTACTCTTTTCCATTGCGGCGGACAGATTAGACACATGACGCTTTTTTGGGGACCATTGACATTTATACAGCAATCAGTGCTATAAAAATGCACCGATTACTGTGTAAATGTCACCCGTAGGGAAGGAGTTAACATCAAGGGGTAAATGTGTTCCCTCGTGTCTGATCCTAACTGTGGGGGGATGGGACCTACTGGAGGAGGAGACCGATCACTGTTCCCAATCACTATGAACAGATGATCTGTCTCTCCTCCCCTGACAGAACAGGGATTTGTGCGTTTACACTTTACGCTCTTGTGCCCACGATCGCAGATGTGCAGCAGGCATCGCGATCGCCGGCCATATGCAGAAGGCGCGTGCCCCCCGCTGTGAGCCTGTGCCTGCTAAAACTCTTAAAGAAGCCAACGTACCTGTAGGGCAATTCGCGCAGGGCTGCCAACCTGCCACAGTATATGTACGTGAGCCGCTCGGGAAGTGGTTAAAGGATTTGCATATTTTCATTGTAATCCTGGAAGCTGCTAGATTTCACGAGTATGCTCCTCTAAGTTTGAGATGGCGGAATTTTCAGACAAGATTTCCTGAACCCTTGGCGGATTAGATTCGGGCAGAATCTCCATCGCTACGTAGCGTCTCGATTTTTGAATGGCTGAAGCTGCACAACCCCAGAAAACGACACCGCTTTTGTTTATTTGTGCAGGCCGGGCTGAATGATTCACCCCCAGGACCACACATCTGATAATAGTGTAATTAATCTTGTAGTCACTCCGGATATTAGTTTTATGTCTGATGTCCTTGGCCATGTCTCGTATAGTGTATTAGACTAAATTAATTCTCAGACCCGCCATGACTAGTGTCTCTCATATTGATATTTTCTCTGGCGTTATGGGAGGATTATTTCCATATAATTAGGGGGATATATAGAATGTCTTGATTTTCATAGGAGAAGTGTAGTTATACTGTTTGTGCGTCTCCCCTCACCCAACCTAGCCCACTATCCCCTTCTACAGATTTATACTTACCTTAACTACTTGGCGCCCAGAGGACGTCATATGACATCCTGGGCTTTGTGGTACTTTGAGGGGCTATATCTGAATGATGCCTGAAGCTACAGGCATTATTCAGATATCGGCATTTTCAGCCAGCGATTCCCTACACCATAGGAATGATCATAGCGGCTGTTCCGCCGCTTGATCGTTCCTACGGCCGTGAAAGGGGACATTTCCCCCTCCCGTCGCCCTCCGGTGCTTCTACCAACTCACCTGTGCAATCGGTGAGTCGGTGACAGGACTCACCAGCCCCCGGATGCAGATCATAGAGATCTTCAGCGGACCAGATGTTTGCCGAAGTCTCTATGATCGTTGGAGGCCGGGCGTGATGTTATGACGTCACGCCCTGACTCTGCATTCAAAAAAAACGCTGCCGCTTCGGCTGTGATCGTTTTTTTTTTTTTCTATCCTTCCAAACCTAGAGGTGAGATGTGGGGTCTTTTCACAAATAGAGCTTTCGTTTGGTGGTATTTGATTACCACTGAGTATATGTTTTTTCTTGTACAAAGAGTTTTATTGAAAAAACACATCAACAAACAAAAACGAATACAAAAGAAAAAAGCAGTGGAGGACACACCATAAGCTTATCATATATCAGAAAAAATAGTCCGTAGACCTGAGATCAGTCCAGCTCCTAGGGATCCGAAAACGAATCCAGAAGGCCGGCAATAGAATGTCCTCAACTCAAGTGGCCTGCTAGATTGACCTAATGCTGGCTTAGGTAACATACCGGTTAACACACCAGGGTAAATGTAGAACTTAAAAGCACAGTTGTTGTACGATACACAGCCTTACAAAAAAAATAAAAAAAAATAAAAATAAAATTCAAGCAGGCACATAGCAGAGGATATCAGTATTCCAAATTGTAAATTAAATAATGCATCCTGTGTCCAAGGCCAACAGGACCAAGCCTGAGGGCCCAAGCCACAAAGAACAAGGAAAGGGAGGATGAAAAGAAAGAAAGCCAGCTAGAAAAGTAGCATGAACAAGTAGCAATGGAGAGAAAGAGGAATAGAAATAGAAAAGAACAGCAAGAAAAGAGCAAAAAAAAAAAGAATAAAAGAAAATAGAAGAAAGAAAGAAGGAAGGGGGTCCACGGGGCGGAGGGAACAGAGACTCATCAAAGAGAAAGTAGTGCTGGGTCAAATCGTGAAGGGTGGAGAAATTTATCGTGGGTATCTGCTAACACAGCAGTAAGTTTCTCATTAACCATAATATCATTAATGCAGTTTTTAACTGGTTCGAAGCTAAGAACCGGGGTCTTCCAGGCCCTTGCAATGATCAATTTAGTTGCAGTAAAAACATGCGCTGCCAACTGGCGTTCAGGACGGAGAAGCTCCGTGATCGGTTTCCATAAAAGGGCCTCAAAAGGGTCCCTCTTTAAGTTGGTATCAAAGAGGTTGCGGAGCAACGCATAAACTCTAACCCATAATCTGCATACCCTGGGACAGGTCCACCAGACATGTGCCATCGTACCCTCCTGAGAGCATCCACGGAAACACAAAGGAGAGTAGGAAGGCATGAAACTCGCCAGCCTGGTCGGGGTATAGTACCACCTATAAAACACTTTATAGGCGTTCTCCTGAAAGAGAACATTCGTAGAACATTTAGACAATGCCATGGTCATAGCCTGCCAATCTTCCGGATCGAGTTGCTTCCCAAGCTTAGCCTCCCACTGAAGGTGATAAGGTCTCAAAGGCGGTCTCTTAGAATTGATAATCGCTGTGTAAATCAGAGATATGAGACCCGGGGAATGGGGGCGCGATCTACATAAGCTTTCGAAGGGGGTCATGGTATAGGGGGTAGGTTGGGATCTGATAAGGCGCTGAAGGAAATGTCGGAGCTGTAAGTAGCTATAGTGTTCCCTGAGGGGAATATCATGGGAGGAACGTAAGAGTGAAAAAGAAATAATCTTGGTTGGAGAAAGCATAGAATGGACGTCTACAAAGCCATGTTCAGTCCACCATGCAAACTGTAAGGGATTATCCCTACCCGGTGGAAATAAGGGGCAATGAAGGAGGTGAAGTAAGAAGGTGAGGGGAGATCAGAACCGCAGAATATTTAACCGCATCCCACAATCGAAGGGAATGGGCCAGACAAGGACCTATAGAAGGTGGGCGATTTGCTCGAGGGAGCCATGGAAGATAGGCTAGAGGTGTCGGGTGGGAGTCCACCAAATCAAAAGTAGCCCACAATGGCATTTGCTGTTTCTCATGGAGACGAGACAATGGAGCGATACCCGCCGCAGTACAGTAAGCATGTAAATTAGGAACCGACAGGCCGCCATTAATTCTACGTGCAAAAAGCACCTGCCTCTTAATCCTGGGCCTCTTAGAGCCCCAGATAAACTGCATAAGTTTACGTTGGTGTATTCTAAGGATGTGAGAGGGTACCTGGACAGGTAAAACCCGAAAATAATAAAGCAGTTTTGGAAGATAGGTCATACGTACCGTCGCCACCCTCCCGAACCAAGAGAGCGGAAGAGTGGACCAAGAGGCGAGCATAGCTGTCAATTTGCCAAACAAAGAAGGAAAGTTGGCTTGATACAATTCGGAGTACTTCGGGGTAAGCTTAGTCCCCAAATAGGGTAATGAGGCCAACCATTGAAAAGGGAACGCAGACCGTAGGGAATATAAATCCGAGGGGCAAATGTTGATAGACATTGCCTTTGATTTTGCCTGGTTGACTGCTAAGCCTGAGAACAAGGCAAAAGAATCCAAAAGTGACAACAAATTGGGAAGAGAAATTCTAGGTTTGGTGATGGTCAACAGAATGTTATCTGCAAATAATGACAATTTGTGCGAAGTACCCGCCACCTCCACCCCCGACACATCCGGATGGGATCGAATGGCCTCAGCCAAAGGCTCAAGGGCCAGGACGAACAGGAGCGGGGAAAGCGGGCACCCCTGCCGTGTCCCCCTCCTAATGGGGAAGGTGGATGACTCAAATCCATAGTACCGAACCTTGGCCTGGGGGGAGTCATAGATAGCTGAAATCCAGCTCAAAAAAGAAGCGCCAAAGCCATAATGGCTAAGGACTCGTGTCAAATAAGGCCAAGACAATGTGTCAAAGGCCTTATTGACATCGAGGGACAAAAACATTGTTTCCAAGGATCTGGCATGTACAATATGTTGAATTTGGAGAAGCCATCTAATCGCATCCCCCGCTTGTCGATGAGGAACAAAGCCCACCTGATCTTTCTTTATCAGGCGTGGGAGAAAAGAATTCAATCGATTAGCCAAAATCTTAGTCAAGATTTTCATATCGATATTAATTAAGGAGATTGGCCTGAAGTTAGCCCAAGAGGAATGGTCCCTATCCGGCTTCGGGATCATCACAATGTTAGCAGTCAGCAGCTCAGGGGTGAACGACTGACCCTTCTTTATGGAATTATACATGGTCGCCAAATGTGGGGCCAGGACGTCCGCTAACTTCCGATAATACAAGGCCGTGAAGCCATCCGGGCTCGGTCTCTTGCCGACCTTCAAGTCCTTAATACATTGAAGAACTTCCTGGACCTGAATATCACGGTCCATCAAAGACGTATGTGTGTCTGATAGAGAAGGCAAGGATAAGTCGTGAGTATATGTTTTTTATTATATAAATAAAAATGTAAAAAAAAAAAATTATAAAACATATCCATTAGAAAAAATAAACATCAAATATCTTCATAAATTGTACTCTGCTACATGTCTTTGGTAAAACAAAAATCCCAATAAGTGCATTAATTGGTTTGTGCGAAGGTTATAGCATCTACAAATTATGGTATATAGCAGGGGTCTCCAAACTTTCTAAACAAACAAGGGGCCGGACTGTGACCACTGGGGGTAGAAAAGGTCCCTACATCAGTGGGAAAAATAATGCCCCATAAATCCGCACCATTATTGGTGTCAGTGGCAGGAATTATGCTCCATTGTTGATGTCATTGGGAGGAATTGCACCCCAGTATTAATGTCCTTGGCAGAGGCGGCTCTAGGCTTTGTGAGGCATGAGGCTCCATTCACATCCACAATGGGAAAAATAATTAAAGCGATACAAATTAACTGTATAAATTGCATATATTAAGAGTTTTAAATTTTATGAACTATAAATTCACCGTTTATAGAATTTTCTCTAACCAATTCATTAGGCAAATTAGGCAGCCATGAGGCCCCTGGGGGGGGGGGGGGCTAAGGCGACCACCTAATTTGCCTAATTAGAGAGCCACCTCTGGTCCTTGGCCCCATGGTTGGTGTCATTGGGAGGAATTGCACCCAATCATTGGGCCCCATTGATTGTATCATTGGGAGCAATTGTGCCCCCTCATTGGTGTCAGTGGGGGAAATTATGCCCCATTGTTGGTATAAGTGGATGAAATAGTGCTCCAATGGCCGGATAAACGCAAGCAAAGGGCCGCAGTTTGGAGACCACTGGTATATAGAATGGAATTTATGCAGCTATAGAGGTGATACTGTAATGGCAATGATCAGCAACTTCTAGTGGGACTGTGATAGGGTGGTGGGAAATCTGGCACTAACAGACACTGGCTGGGAGGGTCACTAACTGACACTGATGTCGCTATTGACACTAATACAGTGATCAGCGATAATACTGTCCCCCAACACTGTACTAATGGGTGGGAAGGGGTTAACATCCAAACATCCAAAGGGTTGACTTTTTCCCAACAATGTGCAATGTGTGCTGCATTTACTTTCTGATCTGGTGTTTTTTTTTCTCCCTGCTTTTCATGAAGAACAGCCAGATCGCTGTTCCCTGTACACAGAGTTAAGATCCCTGGAAAGGGGGTTATACCTGTTTTATACATGCATTTTCATAGTTTCATTATGACGCACGTGTGCAATTTTAAAGCGTGACATGTTGGGTATCTGTATGTACTCAGCATATCGTCATCTTCTATATTTTCCAAAAAAATGGGTTTTATATAGTGTGCTGTTTTTTTTTTATTCGTTAAAGTGTATTTTTCCCCCTAAAAAAATATGCTTGAAAAATCATTGCGCAAATAATGTGCGACATAAAAAATTTGAGCAAATAAAACCACAGATTTTTACATCTACGAGAGAAATGAACTGTCAGAATTGGCCCGGTAAGCAAGTAGTTAACATGGAACGATATGAGGTCACATAACACACTTAAGAACGAGGAGAGGTCCACACCTGGAATGGGGTCTGCCCACCGTGATTCTTGATGTCTTTGCTTGATCCACGATACAGCAAAACTCGAGCACAACTTTCCTGTAGCAAAAAACAAAATACAGACACATAAGGTAAGCAACTGTGGGCAGCGAACGCATAAAGCCATCCATAAAACATGACTATTATACTCAAGGCAAAAAGTCCCTTTGATATATCATTAATGTAGGTTTTAAATAATTGCAGGCATATTATGTATGGACTATATAACATAGGATAAATAGTATGGCCCAGATCCACAAAGATCTGCCTATCTTTAGGCAGGCGTAGCGTATCTCAGATACACTAAGCCGCCGTAACTTACAGCGTATTTTCCGTATCCAGAAAGAATTTACGCCGTCCCGACGTCCATACCTAACATTGTGTACGCCTCATAGACCCAGGGTTAACATTCCGCGAAAAAAAGCCTTACGGAAACTACGTAAAAAAATGCGCCCGCCGGACGTACGTTTGAGGATCGGCGTATCTAGCTCATTTGCATACTCTACGCGGAAATCAACGGAAGCGCCACCTAGCGGCCAGCGTAAATATGCACCTAAAATCCGACGGCGTACTAAGACGTACGCCAGTCGGATCGAGCCCACATTCAGTCGTATCTTGTTTTGTGGATACAAAAAAAAAAGATACGACGGGGCATCGTAGAAATTACACGGCGTATCAATAGATACGCCGGCGTAATTTCTTTGTGGATCTGGGCCTATATTGAGCATTTGGATGATCCTGACCTCCCTGGGGCCCTAAGCAAAATCATATGTCAAACTAAAGTTGAGAGGGGGGGCGCTGCCGACAGTGACATGTCACATTAAAGATGAAATGGGGGGAGGGGGTGTTCTGCTGTCGGAAATGACATCTTACATTAAAGTGAGAAGCGGGAGGTGCTGACTTCTTACCTCTTCTCCCATGCAGCCATCAAATTGATAAGTGGGGTGAGGGGCCGAAAATTACTTCTCACAAGGCGGGGCCTCTAGTAATTTGGGGGGCCCTCCAGAGCTTTGCGGGGCCCTAAGTGGCTTGCATAGTGAGCCTATAGGGTGATTCGGCCCTGTTTGGACTTTGTTGATACATACTGTAGACCTGACACGAGAGGGCCCCAGCTACCATACATCTGTTCCAGTGTGGGCCAATGTTAGACAGTAAATAGTTTTTTTATGAGTAGCTTGGAGGCTAAAATAGTATAAGCAAGCTTGAATTCTATTTTGGTGATGTCCGGGGAATTGAAATGGAAGAGTACCAGTCCGGGATCTCCATGAAGACGAACCCCAAATAATGTATGCAGAAGCGTGAACACCTTTGTCCAAATGCATCCCATCAGGCAGGCCCACCATATATGGAGGCCGTCCGAACCCTTATTACTACATTTCAAGCCTTTTTAAATGGACCCAGTTTGGAAAAAATATTTGTGCATATAGATCAGGGTTTCCCCAGATATTTTAGAAGCACTGCGCTTTGGTTGATGCAGCTATAGCCATTTGGGCTTTAGACACAGCGTAAGACCCCATACACACTATACAACTTGTGTTGTCTGATTTCCTTTAGTTTTAACAAAACAATGTAGTGCAAGGGTCTGCCTGATTGCAGACAAATTAAAGCTCTATATAGCAAAATTGAAACAAACAAAAAAAAAGATCATTTTTTTGTAACCCCTTACTTAGGTGGCCAGTGTAGGCAAGATCTGAATTTGCCAGTGCTCTTTTCTCAAGGTACAACCAGCAACAGCTGGAGGAATCCAGGGGTTCCATGAAAACCTGGTTTGAAAAGAATATCTTGTCCCATTTCTTTGTAGTTGCACCATTGCTGTTCTGTGTTGACTAAAGAAAAGCTCCCCTTCAATTTGATCTGATAGGTGGCCAAGCTATACAGGTATAAAATTATAAACTAAAGCTGGATACACTATACAATTTTCTGTAGATTTTTTTTTCTTTAAATTTACCAAAACCATATAACATGAGGTCAAACCATAAAAGGGTTCTAAAGGTTTGTTTTTTATTTTCTAAATAGGTTCCTTTACATTGTTGGTTCACTTACCTTTTCCTTCGATTTCCCTTCCAAATGATTTTTTTCTTTGATTTTTTCACTTCCTGTTTCACCTCAGTAAGCTTGCCCCCATCATCCGAGCCGTTCTGGCTGGGTGTTAGTCAGCGTGCTCACCCCCTCCCTTGGGGGACGTAGTCCCAAGGGAGGGGGCGAGCACGCTGTCTAACCCCCAGCCACAAAAACTCGGATGATGGGGGCAAGCTTACTGAGAAATAGCAAGTGAGACATTCAGACAAAGAAAATAAACATTTAGAAGGGAAATCATAGGAAAAGGTAAGTGAACCAACAATGCACTAGCTTAAAGGAACCTATTTAGAAAATAAAAAAACAAACCCTTTCAACCCCTTTAAGGTTTGACCTCATATTATATGGTTTTGGTAAATCTGAAAGAAAAAAAAAAATCTACAGAAAATTGTATAGTGTGTATACAGATTTAGTTTATCATGGTATACCTGTATGTCATGGATATGTAGTATCTTCTAGTTACCTTCTCTCCATGTGTTCATTAGAGGCCAGACTTCCTTATCTGCTGCATTTTATCATCTCTCCTCCCTGTATGGCTCCACCCCAGGCCATCCCAGGAACTCTATATTAACTAGTGCACTGTAGGTCTGCTTTGCTGTTCAACGTTGTTTGTTAGCTTGTGTTCCTGCTTGCCATGTGCTATGTTAATATCTCTGTGTACCGACTTTGGCTTGTCTCCGACTTCTCCTGTTTGCCTGTGCCCCTGACCCTTGGCCTGTCCCTTAGTTAATCCACGTCTGCTTGTTGCCCCGACCTTGGCTTACCCTCCACTATCACTTGTGTCCTGTGTGCTGCTTCCCCTCTCTCCCTACGGAGCGTGACCTAGGGGACTCCAGGGGCCGCGACCTGGATCCAGCTGCAGCGAAGGCCATCCTCACCACTAGAGGCTCTGGTGGACATCAAGCTGGGTCTTCGACTCCGCGCCCTGGGTAATCTTGTGCTCAAGCTGCCTGTAGGACCCCTGTTTGTGCCCCAGCGAACCTCTCCTCCAGATCCGCTCTGTAGTCCGTCCGCAGCAGTCGGCTATAAGGTTCACTACCCTGTGGTGCACCCCTGACCCAACGGGGTGCACTTGTCACCTGGCCACAGGTGACCTGACACCGTATAGCTTGACCACCTATCAGATCAAATTAAAGGGAAGGTTTTCTTTAGTCAACACAGAGCAGCAATGGGACAAGATATAAACAAGCTATTCTTTTCAACCAGGTTTCCATGGAACCCCTGGATTCCTCCAGAGGTTGCTGGTTGTACCTTGAGAAAAGAGCATTGGCAAATGGAAATCTTGCCTACACTGGTCACCTCAATAAGGAGTTACAAAAATTGACCTTTTTTTTGTTTGTTTCAATTTTTCTATATAGAGCAATGGAATATGTAAATTCCATTATTTTATTAACACTCTGCAAGCTATTCATCATGCAAATGTAAGCCCAGAGCTGTAGAGATAATTTAGTGAGTGTTCCCAGAGACCTGAAAACTCGTTAAAAGGGTTCCTCCATGGTAAAAAAAAATGGTTAAGAAAAGCTGCAATACATACTAAAGCATAGGCATTATTTGCAAGTGATTTTTTTGGATTGATATTTAGCGATACTCAAGGTGCCTTTTCTTTCTCAGTTCCAATGTGTACAAAGCCTCATTGGAACTGTGAGGATTGGATAAAGGCAGCCTTGGCAGTTACTATGTAATTACTCAGGGTCACTGTTTGCTTTGAAGGACATTTGCCTCCTAAATAATTGCTAATACCTGTGGACTTTTAGGACAATATAAACGTCTTTTAGACCATAACTGTTAACAGGTAAACCAATGTATAAAAACCAAATGGGACTTCTTGGGTACATACTGTATACAGAATTGATTTGACTGCATAATTAGTAGACATGTGCGATTTGTTTTGTTAAAAAACGAAATTCGTACAAAATTTACATTATTCATAGATTTGGGTGTATCTGAATTTCCAAATTGCAATCGTAACAAGTTTCAACTAATCCTCAAAAAATATTATAATGCAAACAAATATATGAATTTAAATTTAAAATTCAAATATGAAAATGAATTCAAATTTGAAAAATTAATTTGAAAATTAATTTAAATTCGAAATGGAAACATATTACGATAAATACAGTAAGGTATAAAAGTGAAATAAGACGTTTCCAACTTAGGCTTCTTTATAGAAAATAATAGAATAAAACAAAATAGATTAGAAAACAAAATAATAGAATAAACACATAATATAATAAAATAAAAATAAATAAAAAAATTACATAGAAAAAACTTACATAGATCAGAATAGATTAATAAAGCTGTCTTCCACAACACTAATTTCAAAACTTAAATTTCAAATCGATTTGAAAATAACAAATATATACGAGACTAATTCCAAAACGAATCGTTCTAACATAACAAAAATGACGAGACAAAAGGAGTTCACCCTAAAAAAAAAATTTAACATTAGATTCGTGCTCATTTTGTCTAGGGGAATCGGGTAGTTTTTTTAAAAACAAAGCAGTACTTACCGTTTTAGAGAGCGATCTTCTCCGCCGCTTCCGGGTATGGTCTTCGGGACTGGGCGTTCCTATTTGATTGACAGTCTTCCGACAGGCTTCCGACGGTCGCATCTATCGCGTCACGAGTAGCCGAAAGAAGCCGAACGTCGGTGCGGCTCTATACGGCGCCTGCGCACCGACGTTCGGCTACTTTCGGAAAATCGTGACGCGATAGATGCGACCGTCGGAAGCCTGTCAATCAAATAGGAACGCCCAGTCCCGCAGCCCATACCGGGAAGCAGCGGAGAAGATGTATCCCTAAAAAGGTAAGTACAGCTTCGATTTAAAAAAAACTACCCGATTCCCCTTGACAAAATGAGCATCAATCTAATGTTAAAAATTTACATTTCCGGGTGAACCTCCACTTTAACTTAACAAACAAATCCGAGACAAAACATATGTTTCCCCCACTCCCTCCTTACAGGATTTGATTGACAGAAGCTGCTGCCATGGGCGTCCGCTCCATAGGGCAAAGGGGGGCAATTGACCCAGCCTGGAAAATCAAGAAGGTGTTGAAGAGTCTTGCGGCCGCCTCCCCCTCCAGTGTGAAGCCGCCTCCCCCTCCAGTATTTATGTGTACACAGGGGGAAGGAACCTGCTGCCTGTGGTGCGCTAATGGCTCATGTGAGGTACTGAATGGGATGGGGGAGGGGGGTCCATCTGTGCTCAAGGGAGGGTTTGTGCTGAATGGGGGGGTCCATCTGTGCTTAAGGGGGTCTGTACTGAAGGGGGTATGTGCTGAAGGGGGGGTCTGTGCTTAAAGGGGGTCCATCTGTGCTGAAGGGGGGTCTGTGCTGAATGGAGGGGTCTGTGCGGAATGGAGGGGGCGGTCTGTGCTAAAGGGGGGTCCATCTGTGCTGAAAAAATTCAGCGGGCGCCCATGGCTGCTCCCTCTGTGCCTGTGTGAAGAGGGAGAATATTAATTTCTTACTGCCTTTGGAATGCTATAACGCAAACGCACCTGTAGTATTTAGACATATTTAAACAAGTCAAGCACTTTTTCTGCTCAAAAGCTCCTCTCCTGAATGTATTCCTCAACTGAAAAAAAGGCACAATGTAAATTCCTCTTTCCATGCTGTTAGCATGCAAGGGGGAATCAATTGAGTTGTCCTGCTGAATGGCTAAAATTTGAGCGGTCTATACTGCCCTAATTCCCTGGCTAAATAATTAACAAAACCTTTGTAATTCTTATGTGTTAGGCTCAAAGGGGAAGCTATTTGAAGAAAAATACGGGAGCTGCCATTGCAGACTTGTTTTTTTTAAAGGTACAGACTCCAGAGCTATAATCCCAATCCTGGTGAATCACTGACCAGGAAAGTGGGTGCAGTTACAGTAGCTCAGCCCAAAAAGAATACAAACCAAATGGAAGAACGGCAGGCCTGGAATCTGAGGCTGCTGTATTAACTAGGGTTGTCCCGATACCACTTTTTTAGGACTGAGTACAAGTACCGATACTTTTTTTTATGCACTCGCCGATACCGAATACCGATACTTTTTTTAAATGTGTCCCCAAATGCAGCCATGTCCCCCACATATTGCAGCCATGTCCCCCACATAATGCAGCCATGTCCCCCACATAATGCAGCCATGTCCCCCACATAATGCAGCCATGTCCCCCACATAATGCTGCCATGTCCCCCACATAATGCAGCCATGTCCCCCACATAATGCAGCCATGTCCCCCACATAATGCAGCCATGTCCCCCACATAATGCAGCCATGTCCCCCACATAATGCTGCCATGTCCCCCACATATTGCAGCCATGTCCCCCACATAATGCAGCCATGTCCCCCACATAATGCTGCCATGTCCCCCACATAATGCTGCCATGTCCCCCACATAATGCTGCCATGTCCCCCACATAATGCTGCCATGTCCCCCACATAAAGCAGCCATGTTCCCCACATAATGCAGCCATGTCCCCCACATAATGCAGCCATGTCCCCCACATAATGCAGCCATGTCCCCCACATAATGCAGCCATGTCCCCCACATAATGCAGCCACGTTGTCCCCCACATAATGCAGCCACGTTGTCCCCCACATAATGCAGCCACGTTGTCCCCCACATTCCAGCCACGTTGTCCCCCACATTCCAGCCACGTTGTCCCCCACATTCCAGCCACGTTGTCCCCCACATTCCAGCCACGTTGTCCCCCACATTCCAGCCACGTTGTCCCCCACATTCCAGCCACGTTGTCCCCCACACCTTGATGCCGCCGTTAATCAGTGTGCGGGGAACAGCTTTCGTTTGAATAGCTGTATCCCCGCCGCGTATAGACACTCCCCCTTGCGCGGGATTGGACAGATCATCTGTCCAATCCCACGCAAAGGGGGAGTGTCTATACGCGGCAGGGATACAGCTATTCAAACGAAAGCTGTTCCCCGCACACTGATTAGCGGCGGCGGGGAACAAGTATTCTATTCTAGTATCGGGGGTATTTGCGGGAGTACGAGTACTCCCGCAAATACTCGGTATCGGTCCCGATACCGATACTGGTATCGGTATCGGGACAACCCTAGTATTAACCCTCTATTTTAGGAAATGCATGAGAAGCCCTAATTAATTTTAAAGTCTATCTAAACCCAAATCCAAACATATAATATATTGCAGCTACCCAGTAATTTTAGGCTGTAGTGGTTGTAAACCTTAGACATGAAAATATGAACAAAGCATATCCCTCTATAGTGTGTATTTGTCTCTATTAGGAGTACTAAATGTTATTTCTGTCTGCTTCTTCATTCCTCTGCTATCAGCATGAGTCACTTCTGACAAGTTTTCCTGACACTAATGCCGCGTACACACAACCGTTTTTCACGATGTGAATCAGAAGCTCAGAAGCAAGTTAATGAGACGTGAGCACTCGTTCTGGTAAAACTAGCGTTCGTAATGTAGAGATAGCACATTCATCACGCTGTAACAGACTGAAAACCGTGAAGACTGAAAAGCACAAATCGTCTCTCACCAAACTTTTACTAACACGAAATCAGCAAAAGCAGCCCCAAGGGTGGCGCCATCCAAATAGAACTTCCCGTTTATAGTGCCGTCGTACGTGTTGTACATCACCGCGCTTTGCTTGAGCATTTTTTTTTCCACGATCGTGTGTAGGCAAGGCAGGCTTAACAAGAATTGAGTTGAAAAAACATAGTTTTTTCTAGACCATTAAAAATGGCCGTGTGTACGCGGCATAAGAGAAAAATGGTGACAGGGGAGGGAGCTCCAGCTGATTAATAGTGTCAGCTTTCCTGTGTGAAGGGGAGAGGGGGTGTCCCTTCCCTTCTTCTCTTTTCCAATCAGCACTTAGAGCTCTCCTCACTGAGCTCTGCAGTGCAGGATTTCAGCCCCCCCCCCTTTTTTTCTGATAGCACAGACATGCTTTATAAATTCTTGACCTCGAAAAGATATACAGAGAGGCATCATTTAGATATCCCGGCTCAAAGTCAAGGACGTCCAGGGACGTCCGTCTGGTAGGAATTGGTTAAATCCAATGTACTCCACTAAAAACTCAAATAATGTTATCAGCCTTCTCAGCTTTCTTCCGTGAATTTCAAAACCCCTATATATATCCCTATGTAAAGAAGAACATGTCAGGAGAGTGAGGTCTCGTACACACGACCGTTTTCCTCGACAAAATCCATCAAGAAAATTGGTGGCAGAGCTTTTTTGCCGAGGAAAACGGTCGTGTGTATGGTTTTTCGTCGAGAAAACTGTTGTGGATCTCGACGACAAAAAAAGAGAACAAGTTCTCTTTTTTCTCGTCGGGAGTCTCAATTTTCTCGTCGTGTTTCTCGTCGGGCTGGTTTACGACAAGAAAGACGTTCGTGTGTATGCTTAGAAACCCTCGCATGGTCATAATAAAGTATGAGACAGGAGCGCACCTTCGGTAAAAGTAGCGTTTGTAATGGAGATAGCACATTCGTCACGCTGTAACAGACTTAAAAGTGCAAATCGTCTCTTACCAAACTTTTACTTAACACGCAGTAACATGAGATTAGCAAAAGCAGCCCCAAGGGTTGTGCCAGTGGAATCGAACTTCCCCTTTATAGTGCCGTCGTACGCGTTGTACGTCACCGCGTTTGAGAACGACAAGATTTTGTCTTGACAGTGTGTACGCAAAGAAAGCTTGACAAGATTCTTGACAAGCCTGACAAGGAACTCATCGAGGAAAACAATGTTTCTTTTACGACAAGATTCTTGGTCGTGTGTACATGGCCCACCCCTGCTCTAGAGCCTAGAGCAGGGGTGGGAAATCTCGGCCCTCTAGCTGTGGTGAAACTGCAAATCCCATCATGCTTCTGCCTCTAGGAGTCATGCCTGTGATTGTCAGGGTCTTACAATGTCTCATGGGACTTGTAGTTTCAAAAAAGTTGGAGGGCCGAGTTTCCCCCTCGCCTGGCCTAGAGTGACAATGTTGCTTCTTTAAGGTTAAAGTTGAGTGGTCCAAAGATTGGAAAGTGTGTCATATATATATATATATATATATATATATATATATATATATATATATAGAATACTATATGTTTTAAACTTCTTCATTAACCACTTAAGCCCCGTACCAAAATGCAGCTAAAGGACCAGGCCCCTTTTTGCAAATCGGCACTGCGTCGCTTTAACTGACAATTGCGCGGTCGTGCGACGTGGCTCCCAAGCAAAATTGGCGTCCTTTTTTCCCCACAAATAGAGCTTTCTTTTGGTGGCATTTGATCATCATTTTTTTCCTCAGTTTAGACCGATACGTATTCTTCTACTTATTTTTGGTAAAAAAAATCGCAATAAGCGTTTATCAGTTGGTTTGCGCAAAATTTATAGCGTTTACAAAATAGGGGTATAGTTTTATTGCATTTTTAATAATTTTTTTTTTTACTACTAATGGCGGCGATCATCGATTATTTTCGTGACTCCGACATTATGGCGGACTCTTCGGACAATTTTGACACATTTTTGGGACCATTGTCATTTTCCCAGCAAAAAATGCATTTAAAATGCATTGTTTACTGTGGAAATGACAGTTTCAGTTTAGGAGTTAACCACAGGGGGCGCTGAAGGGTAATGTGTGACCTAATATGTGTTTACAACTGTAGGGGGGTGTGGCTGTAGGTGTGACATCATCGATTGTGTCCCCCTATAAAAGGGATGACACGATAGATGACGCCGCCACAGTGAAGAACGGGGGAAGCTGTGTTTACATACGGCTCTCCCCATTCTTCAGCTCCTGGGACCGATCGCGGAACTCCGGCGGCGATCGGGTCCCACGGTCACGGAGCTTCGGACCGGTTCGCGCGCCCGCGACACCACGGCTGGGCTTAAAGGGCAACGTACATATACGTTGATGTGCCCAGCCGTGCCATTCTGTCGTGCAGCGGTCCTTAAGTGGTTAAAACATTTTTTTTTTGTGCAGCAATCCTACTTGATTTATTCTATAATATAAGCCCTTGAGAAGGCTTGATTGCTATTGCACATACCTCTGCGACTGATGTGCACCTCACCATTTGAACAATATTATATATATATATATATATATATATATATATATATATATATATATATATATATATATATATATATATATATATATATATATATATATATATATATATATATATATATATATATATACACATACATACACACACACACACACACGTGATTGGATAATGGAAATTCAGCAGAGCTTCACCACATTCACGGGGGGGGGGGGGGGGGAAATGATTGCAACCGCCCTTGCAAAGTGCACACTGTATTTGCCTTTAGTAAATCAACCCCACTCTTTACCTACATACTGTACACACTGCAACAAACTAGAAATGGTGAATGCTAACCTCTAAGCAAATATATAAACATTTTATAACATTTTATAACTGTACAGCCACACAAATTGAAGTACAATAAAGAATGGTAACACTAACAGCAAGAAGATGAACACTGACACATCTCTGATGTTGAAAAAATTGATCATTATGTAGGTGATTTGGGGCTTTAATATGTAGTGAAAATATGATGTAAATTTATTCTTTCGCCCTCAGATATGTCTGACAAATATGCCTGAACATTTTAATTTGCCTGCTAAAATATGGAGTATTTATGACATGTTTGTGCGCCTTTATCCACTAGGGGCACTGCAGCATGATAATTCTAGAAGAGATTTATATTTCTTTTGGAAAATCAGTCATATTTATTGTGGGTATTAGCATTGTGCCAATTACTTACGCTGTGGTTTACAAGAGGACTTGCCCTGATATTGTGTTGTATATGAGTTAAATGGACATTATATATATATATATATATATATATATATATATATATATATATATATATATATATATATATGAATGAATGAAAAACTTATATAGCGCGGCACATGCGAACTGAATCGCCTCTGGGCGCTTGATGTTTCGTGTCTCATGACATCAAAAGAGCAGAGTTTTAATCTGTCTTCTGAAAGTCAGGTGGTTTTCCTCCAACCGAACGCTGGTTGGTAAAGCGTTCCATAGTCTCGGACCTTGAAAAGCAAACCTTCTTTCTCCTTTGGACTTGTATTTGGTTTTTGGCACCTTGACCAGATTTTGGTCAGTGGATCGCAGAACGCGATTAGAATTGTGAGGTTCTATCTTGTCGCAAAGATATTGCGGCGCCTTCCCATGGATGCACTTATGTGTCAGGCAGAGTGCTTTAAATACAATTCTGTCTTTTACTGGCAACCAGTGAAGGGTTCTCAGCGAAGGTGGGATTGATTCCCATGTCCTTTTCCCAGTCACCAGTCTGGCGGCCGTATTCTGTACGACTTGCAGACGAGCGATTTGGTACTTTGGGAGCCCGAGGTAAAGGGCATTTGCATAGTCCAGTCTGGAATTCACGATTGTTCCCACCACGACTGCTACGTCTTCTTTGGGGATAAATGGAATAAGTCTGCGTAGTAGGCGCAACAAATGGTGCGATCCGCTGACTACTGACCCTATTTGTGCGTCCATTGTCATGAAGGTGTCAAAAATGACTCCTAGACTTTTGACTTTGGAGCTAGGGGTGATGCTTTGGCCCAGAATGGGCGGCGGTGTCCAGGTTGTTGCCAGTTGACTCTTTCGGCTGGCGTGAAACATAAGAAGTTCTGTTTTGGAACTGTTGAGTTTAAGATAACTCTTAGGCCGGGTACACACGAACAAACATGTACGGTGAAACCGGTCCGTCGGACCGTTTTCACCGTACATGCCTGCCAGAGGGCTTCTGTACGATGGTTGTACACACCATCGTACAGAAGTCCGCGCGTAAACAATACGCGGGGCGTGTCCGCGTCGTCGCCGCGACGATGACGCGGCGATGACGCGGAGACGTGGGCGGGCCTGCCATTTAAAGGCTTCCACGCATGCGTCAAAGTCATTCGACGCATGCGAGGGACGGCGGGCGCCTGGACATGTACGGTAGGTCTGTACTGACGACCGTACATGTCCGAGCGGGCAGGATTCCAGCGGACGGTTTTAAAACACGTCCAGGAATATTTGCCCGCTGGGAAAAGGCCCGGCGGGCAAATGTTTGCTGGAATTCGGCCCGCTCGCGCCTACACACGACCGAACATGTATGCTGAAACTGGCCCGCGGACCAGTTTCAGCATACATGTTTGGTCGTGTGTACGTGGCCTTAGTCATCCAGTTTTCTATCGAAGAGAGACATTTCTCTAAACTGAGATGATGATCCTTTTTGTTGCAGATGCGAAAATACAATTGCGTATCGTCTGCATAAGAGTGATAAAGTAGTTCTTGGCTACTGATAATATCAAAGAGAGGGCGAAGATAGATGTTGAACAGTACCGGTGACAGGGGGGATCCTTGGGGGACTCCACATGGCACCGTGCGTTTTTCCGACGTGAAAGATCCCAGTTTCACTGTTTGTGATCGGTTTTCAAGAAAGGAGGAAAACCATGGTAAATCACCTTCTGCGATTCTGGCTACCTCGGCCAGTCGCATCAGTAACATTTTGTGGTCTACTGTGTCAAAGGCTGCGCTTAGGTCCAGCAGAACCAGGAGACAAGATTCTCCTTCGTCTGCGGCCTCGAGGGCATCGTCCCATATTTTGAGTAAGGCCGTTTCTGTCCCGTGTCCGGGACGGAAACCTGATTGAAATGGATCGAGTAGATTGTTGGTATCCAGATGCTGTTGCAGCTGTTGTACCACTACTTTCTCCATTATCTTGGAGAGAATATTTAGGCCTGTTATGGGGTGGCGGTGAGTTGGGTCCTTGGGATCCAAGTTAGGTTTTTTCAAGATGGGCTGGATTGTGCCCTCTTTCAGCAGGGATGGCACTATGCCTTCCTTAAATGACTGATTTATAAGCTGTGTGATGGAGGCGCCAGAATGTCGGCGCATTCCTTCAGCAGCTTGGTGGGAATGATGTCATTGGGTGCTGTGCTGTTCCGCAACGCACCAATGATATTTTTGGTGGTATCGATGGAGATGGGTTCCAGAGTGAACTTAGTTGATTGTAGAAGGTTTCTGTCGGTGTTTTGTAGTTGATTGAAGAGGGGGCTGAGGGGGGTATTATTTTGCAGAATACTTACCCGGATTCTTTCGATTTTGTCGATGAAGAAATCCGATAGTTCATTACAGAACTCTTGGGTGTCTGAATTGGGGACTTCAAGACATCCCGGATTCATGGTCTGGGTGACCATCTTGAATAGTTCTCGGGGGCGGTTCATGGCGCTGTTAATCGTCATAGAAAAATGATGTTTCTTGGCTTTGAAGATTTCTTTATGATATCGTGTTGTTGTTGCCTTGTAGATGATGAGGTTATCCTCTGAAGGGCTTCTTTTCCAGGCGGCTTCCGCCCTTCTGCGCTCTTGCTTCAGTAGGGACAGCTGGTTGTTGAACTAGCCGGACTTTTATTTCCGGATGCGGACTTTGCGTTTCGGTGCTACTAAGTCGGCTGATTGTAGCAGAGCTGCATTTATGGCATCCAGTGTATCTGAGGCTGTTAACTGAGGATGAATAGTTTCGATTCGGTTTCCCAAGGTAGATTTGAAGATATATATATATAAAAAAAAAATGTCCATTTAACTCATATGCAACACAATATCAGGGCAAGTCCTCTTGTAAACCACAGCGTAAGTAATTGGCACAATGCTAATACCCACAATAATTATGACTGATTTTGATGTAGCGCGACCCCTGAAGGAGCCGCTAAATGATTTAGGACCGGCCCACTAAGTTACCCCGGCAGTGCCTAAGGGTGCAATTGTGAGAAAAACAACAGTTAGTGGAGGTCCAGACATCCAATAAAGAGTTTTCAATACTTTATTTGTCCAGGCCAAACACGGCCAACATCAACATACATTAGGAAGGTCAAGGTTGATGAAGGAAGAAATAGAACCATGCGGTATCAGGCCTGGATATAGAACTGAGCAATACACTGCTCGGCATTAAACTGAATGCATACACGTCGCCACTCTCCTCGGAGTGGGTAAGGTGCCCCCGGACAGACGCCTATCACAGGACTGGCAGCCAGAGCGCCACCTCTGAATAGCACTGGGAGGAACAGATCTACCACACAGACCTGTCTCTAGGGCCCCCGCCACGGGCCAATTTCAATAGAGAACTTAAAGTAAAAAAGGACAGAGGATCCTCCAAGTAAACTTATTTTGCAAATGGTCCCCGGATGACAGCAAGCATACCTGTCAGTGGTCCGGACACCCGATCCCAAACTAGTTTGGGGTCCCTTCTCTCCTCAGGAAGAGGTTCACTGCAAAGTTCAGCTCTGGCCAGGTGGGCCACGCCGGCAGGGTCCATGGATGCGTGTACCCTGAAGGTGAATACCGCACCTGGAACGGGGACCCCGCGGAAAGTTTTCGACACATGACCTCTCTCACAGACATACCCTCCCCCAGCATGCCCCGCGAGGGAAAACATCCCCCAACTGGCCGTCGGGAGAAGATCTGCTCCACCAGAACCCCTCTGGCGCCAGCTGCCGACCAGGGGTGGCACTGCACTCCCTGACCACAGTCTGACCCAGTGGAACTTCCAGAATGACAGAGATCATCAAATTTGGGCAAACATTGAATGGGAGCAAGGTGACTCTCCCGTTCCCCACCAAATTAAAGTGTAGTGCCCATGCTGAAAGCAAGGGGCGCTACATATATATATTTTTATATATATTTTTATTTTTAGTTTATTTGGTCCTGTATTCAGATAATTAGTGTGCAGCTTTTTCTGTTCAACACTAAGCGCAGAATTTGCCCCAGTTTTGAGCTTTAAATATATGGTACATTCACATCAGCCCCTGCCCTTACAATATAAGGTCCCTAATTCACGTTGTGCATACAATCACATACAAGGGCCAATTTATAGTGGAGCCAATTTACCTACTAGCTTGTCTTTGGAATGTGGAGGGATTCCGGAATCCCAGAAACAAACCCATGCAAGCACAGGGAGAACATGCAAACTCTATGCTGGCTTTGTCCTGTTTGGGTAATCCGTTGTGCAAACGCCAAGACGTTATATGTTCAAGTGGAATGACAAATGCTCCGATTGTATACAAAAGACATTTGGAAAGGATGATAATGACTTTGAAGGCAATACCTTCCAACTAATAGAGATGTATGACTATCATATGAGGAATGTCAGTAGTGCTGTGTCTTCCTTAGTTATCAATAACAGCAAGACTCACCTTATTGTACAGGGCACAGATATGGAGGGCTGTATTCCCTGAAGCATTTTGAGAAGCGGGATCAGCGCCGTAGAAAAGGAGATGCTCTAGGTGCTGTGAGTGGCCATGCTGACAGGCCTGGAGGAAGAGAAAAACACAACCACAAATTATCATCACAGTGCACTAAACATTTAGACCTTCCTTAGAAGACAAGTTAGTAATTGACAATCTGGTCATCATTCCACTCGATCTTACTCTTCCCTACTGTTTTGCACTTATGTTAAATCGTCCTTTACAATGGTGCTATTAAAGCAGAAAACTTCAACTGGACACGGAGAATGGCTCAAGTGTGCCATTTATGTCTTTGGAACCATTTGATAGTCATGCCACATCGCTTAAAACAGAAATACTAAAATAACCCACATTTTAATTGTTACCCCCCTCAATTTGGTCACCATAGATTTTATGAGAAATCTCAATGAAAATAACTTTTTTTTTCCAAGCAATCGCATGACCACAATTTTTCAGCGAGTTTGTCTGTCTGTGCATGTGTCAGGGCACCAATGGCAGGAGAAGGACTCTAGGATCCAGCATCTGGCAGGGCACCAATGGCAGAAGAAGGACTCTAGGACCCAGCATCTCGCAAGGCACCAACGGCAGGAGGAGGACTCTAGGACCCAGCATTTAGCAGGGCACCAACGGCAGAAGGAGGACTCTAGGACCCAGTATCTGGCACGGCACCAATGGCAGAAGAAGGACTCTAGGAGACAGCATCTCCACCAGCACTTTACATGGGCCTTTATAAGGAAGCCTGTGAGTGGTTGGAGTTACTGATGATCTTCAGCTTGCTACCTGTGTTCCTTGCTCCTGTGGTCCCTAGTTTCTTACCTGTCTCCAGTCCCTGACCCCGGCTTGTCTAACGGATACCCTCTGTCTGCCTCTCGTGTTTTGACCTCAGCTTCCACTTGACTTTGTCTGCTCTGCTTTCCACCTGGTTCATGATCCTGGCTTGTGTTGACTTTGCTATTCTCAGTGATGCTACAGACCTGTCCCATTTCACAGGTGCCACCTGCCTGCAGACTCTGTTCATCACATCAGCAGTGTTCCCCAGTCCATCTACTAGCAACTCAGCAGACGGCCTGTGCTCCTTTGTACCCGACTTTGAGCTGTAAGGTAGGCCTCTTTCCATTGGCCTCCAGCACCCGGTACCTGATAGCATGGCTGACAACAGTGCTTAATTGTGATGGCACCCCACCAGCATCCATTGCTCCAAGATGTTGTCAGACCTGAAAAAGTTAACATCCATCAGTGGCACAACACCCCCACCCGATCCAGAGTTTTGCGGTCACTTGATCATTTAGAGAAAGATTTTTATTTCCATTGAGATTTCCTTAAAATTGTAAGCAACAAGTAAAGGAGCAGTAAGGAGGCAGTGTGTGTTATGTTAGCCTTTCCTTAACCACTTAAGGACACCCTACCGACTATATCCGTCAGCAGAATGGCACGACTGGGCACAGGCACATACAGGTGCGTCGTCTTTAAGAGCCCAGCCGTGGGTCGCACGGGCGCACGCACGTGACCAGGTCCGAAGCTCCGTGACCGCCCCCACAGGACCCGACCGCCGTCGGTGTCCCGCGAAAGGTCACAGGAGCTGAAGAACGGGGAGAGGTGTGTGTAAACATATATTGCATTTTTTTTTTCAAAATTGACGCTCTATTTTTGTTTATAGCGCAAAAAATAAAAACCGCAGAGGTGATCAAATACCACCAAAAGAAAGCTCTATTTGTGGGGAAAAAAGGCCGCCAATTTTGTTTGGGAGCCACGTTGCACGACTGCGCAATTGTCAGTTAAAGCGACACAGTGCCGAATCACAAAAACTGGCCAGGTCTTTTACCTGCATAATGGTACGGCCTTAAGTGGTTAATGTCCTATAATGGTGTGGTAAAGCTTAGCTAAGGAACCAGTGAACACTGTAAGTAGACACAGGACAGGGGACACTCCTGGAAGGGTCGGTTAACCTGCAGATATAAGGGAATGACTCCTTTAATGGAATGTTGTTTTATTATTTTTCTTTATAGGAAGCTATTTGAATTTAGAGAGGAGTGACAGGGTCAATTTAGACTCCAATGAGAGATGCTGCTATTAAATGCCTTTTGGTGCTCATATTATTTTGTTTACTGGATATTTAAATGTATTTTTGTTGTGTATTATTTATAGGCATGGAAGGGTTTTAAAAAATGATGGGCCATGCAACTTAGTATTTTACCTCTTGTAAAAGTGTCTGGGTGAAGGTTCCCAACAGTTGTTACCAGGGCTGTATTTATACACCATGCTGCCCTAGGCACTGTTGACTGGTAACGCCCTTTAATAGAGGTACATCCTTTGTGTGATGCGATTGCTTTAGTAAAATAACAAATGCTGAATGCACTAGAGGCAGAATATAGTCTATATTTTATTCATGTTTACTCTTCTACTGTACAGACAACCAAACTGAGGGCATAACTAAAGATCATTTGGCCCCACAGCAAAATTTTGACAGGGCCAGTCTCTGTGGCGCCTGGCAGTAAAATGTGTGGGGATACGGTCACTGATCTTAACATTAGGGCCTCATAGACACTGCAGCCATAAAAATGTGCCTAAAGCCACATTTTTTCAAATGCCTTTAGGTGCGTTTAGACGTGCCAAGCGTTTGGCCTTCATTAATTTCTTTAGACAGATATTACTTTATTCTGGCTAGGGTTGTCCCGATACCAATACCGAGCGAAAGTACTTGTACTCGCGCAAATGCTCCCGATGCTTCACCCGATACTTGTCTTTTTTTTAGGGTAGAGTGGCCGAAGAAGGCGGGAGGAATCAGTGGCTGGGGAGGGTGGGGGAGTGCGGGCGGAGTTTGGCTGGAGAGGGCGGACAGTAGTGGATGGAGAGAGTGCAGGTGGAGTTAGCTAGAGAGGGGGCGGGCAAAGACTGTGTCGGTGGACGGTATGCGGGCGGAGAGCGAGTCCTCACCTGTAGTGGTAAGCTGGCAGGGGTGTAGGGCAGCTGCATCAGGATCAGTGATCGGTGAACGTCCGAGTGCAGGGTGTACCAAGATGGGCATTGCAGCATAGTTTTTTTTTTATAAATCTTGTATCTTTTGTGGCAATGTGGTGTCCCAGTACAGGTATTTGCTGTAGGCCCTGTCAGATTGAGGCCCTCGGCTTGTGGGGTCTCCCCTGCAGGGACTCAGCTAGTTATGATGTGATTTAAACTGTTATGGTTGATAATACGTTTATTAGGTGTGTATAGCTTTAAGAGGTTTTAGTCAGCCATCTCATGTTCAGTCAGAGTGTATTACCATCTCATGTTCAGTCAGAGTGTATTAGAGTCGAGAGGACTAAGTGCTAGACAAGACCTTATTGTGTTGTGTTATACTACAGGTCAGTCTCTATGATCCACAGCTCTCAACCAATGGGCTTCAGTCTCATCAGGCCCTTATAAGGGATTGTACTTCCTGTTTAAGCCAGTCTAGACTACACACAGTTCCTGGCAGAGCAGAGCAAAACACAGTCAGAGAAGCAGTGCAGGCCAGAAGCCTCCAGTTCAGGAGAAAATACAGCAAAGAGTGGAGTATCCCTAAACATTACAGAACCAGTACTTCAGCTCATTTATCGGATCAATACATTATTGCGGCGAAAAGCCTCAAGTCTACAGACACTTCAGTAAGTGTATCTATTTTTCAGCCTAGTTAAGCATAGGCCCTGAATTACTAATCCGGCTTTTGCAGCCGAGTATATATATGATCAGCTAAGCTCAAGCATTATCAGCCGTGTGATCCTCTAGAGACGGCCTGCAGAACATTTTGACACTCTGTTTAAACGCTGTGAAGATTTTGACACCTGCCTTCATGCCAGTAAAGCCTTCGTTGTTGTAATCCCTGTTGTGGACTGTGTTATTACCATCCTAACTAGCGGGGATACGGAGGCCCCCGGAGCTGTAGTTTCCCGGGGGGATTCCAAGACTACAGTGGCATCACGTGACAGAGCGGGTTAATACCATCTGGCCCTCACTAAGGGTTAATATCACCTGACCCTGGGCTCCTAGCCCCAAGAACCAAGTAGCTAACCATCAAGCGCATGTGTGTGGCCGTGGGGCTCACCCTCCCCGGTCACCACAGCAACATTTCAGTGCCAGCCACCTGTCAGTGCCCACAAGTGCCACCTATCAGTGCCCACAAGTGCCATCTATCAGTGCAATCCATCAGTGCCCACAAGTGCCACCTATCAGTGCAATCAGTGCCACCTATCAGTGCCATCTATCAGTGCCCACAAGTGCCACCTATCAGTGCCACTTATCAGTGCCATCTATCATTTCCCATAAGTGCCACCTGTCAGTGCCACCTAAAAATGCCCATCAGTGCCAGCCACCTGTCAGTGCCACCTATCAGTGCCCATCTGTCAAACTGTCACATGACATTGAAAAAAAAGTATCGGTAATCGTTATGGGCGAGTACTTGGAAAAACGTATCGGTACTTGTACTCGGTCTTAAAAAAGTGGTATCGGGACAACCCTGAAATTAATGAAGGCTCAAGAGCTAAACGCGCTTAGTGCTTAAGCGCATTTAGACATGTTTACAAGTGTTTAGGTGTGTCAGACTACCTACATCTGCATAGACACCATCGCTCCCAACTGTCCCTGATTTTGAGGGACTGTCCCTAATTTGTCTTTCCTCCTCATTTATCGATCATTTTGGTCTATACAGTTTGGTCTATATGATCTATATAGTTTTACATAAAATGCACTTGTTTATCTTTCAAAAAGTGTTTCCCAGTGCTAAACATTTCATCCATTTTCTAAATTGCTGCATTTGTAAATTTCAAAAGCCAATATAAAGGAATAGTAGTGGTTAAAAAAAGCCCTTGTGGGTTTAACTAAACTTTTTGGGGTGTTAATTCTCCTTTAAGGGGGCGTGGCCTATTTCAACATAATTTTGCTAGTAGGTGTCCCTGATTCCCATCTCAAAAAGTTGGGAGGTATGATAGACACATGTGCTAATACAGAGAGGCGATTAAAAAAAATATAAAAAATAAAAGAAATCGAAAGTCCTTAAAAGTGGAATTTTTAAGGCCTAACGTACATGCCAAAGTATGTCTAAATCAAGGACGTGGCCACCACAGAGCTGTGAGCATTGTCAAAACTCTACTAGGGACTAGAGCAGTGGATAGAAGTTTTCAAGAAAGAGCAGCAGTGCAAGGAATTCATGTTTAACCCCTTTTCCAGCTCACTACTCAACTCAAGAGCTACCAGGATATTCTATGGCCCGGATTCACAAGGCACTTACGCCGACGTATCTCGAGATATGCTGCGTAAGTGCAAATATGCGCCGTCATATCTATGCGCCGTGCCCACAACCCGAGATACGCCTAAAAATAGGCTTCATCCGACGTAACTTGCCTACGCATCGTGGGCGCATATTTACGCTGGCCGCAAGTGGCGCTCCCATTGATTTCCTATTCAAATATGGAAATGAGGGAGATACGTCGATTCACGAACGTACTTGCGCTCGGCGCATAATATACGCGGCTTGCGTAAGTCGTACGTCCGGCGTAAAGTTATTCCCCATATAGGAGGCGTAACCCATGCAAAGGTATGGACCCGGGAACACAAGCCGTCGTATCTTATGTCGTTTATGTTGTACGTTAATATGACTAGGCGTAGGTTACGTTCACGTCGTAGGCAGTGATCCGTCGTATTTTAGGGAGTTTTTCCGACGTGATTCTTAACATGCGCAGTGGGATGCGTCCACGGGACGGTGCATGCGCCGTTCGTTATTCGTATCTTTATGGCGCTCGGCCCATCCTTTGCATGGGGTCACGCCTCATTTGCATGGCTCACGCCCACTTCCACTTACGACGACTTACGCCTAGGAAACCCAGCGCAGATTTGGCAGCACTGGCTTTGTGAATCCAGTGCTTGCCTCTCTGCGCTACGTCGGCGTAGCGTATATGAGATACGCTACGGCGGCATAAATATGCGCCAATGTATGTGAATCCGGGCCTATATGTTTATATCATTTTTAGTGTTCTTGCACACAATGACTATTTAACCCTAATACTACATTTTTTAAACTTTGGCTTCTTTTGTAGAACTACAAACCTCAGCAGTCTTTTCAGGTTATAAGGACACTACAGTGCTACGACAGATGAACAAATGCTGCATACTGAACAGAAAGCAAAAATTAGATCTGCAGTGGCGGCCCCTCCAGTAGGGGCACAGGGGCGCCTCCCCCTTATTCATGTGTCCGGCCCTCTAATCTACATGCAGGGTACCGGGCGCATAGATTCCAATGGGGTTTTTATTTTATTTTTTTCTAAGCAAGTGATTAGAGCCTACGACTAACAGGCTTCAAAAAAGGGTGGGCTCGGGGCGCAGAGCATTGCGCCCTGAGCCCACCCAGTTGTGCAACAATAGAAAATAAATATTTACTATTGTCACACTAATACTCCTCTCATCCAATCAGGCAGCAGGTCCTGAGATCCGTTTCCTGATTGGCAGAAAGGAGAAGCGATCTTGGCCTAGGAGGAGGAGGGGGGAGATGCCCGACCAGAGGAGTGATGATCCTGCAGCCGCATCCTGTCAGGTCAGAGCTTCATGTATAGATACTTCACAGCTTAATTTGCTTCAACAACCCCCTGGAAGGGTCCTCCTTCCTCTCTAAGCCCCAAAGGCACCTTCTTTATTAGAATACATTCTCTTAAATTCAGTAATTACAATTTGTACATTGGTGCAGCTACCTATAAACTTGAAAACCATGGTACTGGCTAATGAGCATCATATTATGGTGAATACAGCTCTATTTGTTACCTGATGGATTTCTTGCCAGCCATTTTCATCCAAGGTGCCAATGTATGCACGGTTGTACAGCAGTAACTCGCAACACCTTGGATCCCCTCCTACCATGGCAGTGTGGTAGAGGGGAGTCAGACCTCGCCGATCCTTGTAATTTGGAGAACCACCCAGATCCAGCAGAGTCTGCAAAGAAAAAAAAAGGTGAAATGTCATATACAGCTGTAAGATATCAGTTTAAAGGGCAACCATTGCTAAAAAATATACACATACTGAATTATTGTAATTGAATGTGATTAACACATATAATAAAAGAAAGCCAGGGATAGTCAGAAAGGTTAACAACAAATGCTCAAGCACCAGTCATAGTTGGCTTTAAAGGAAAACGTCAAAACGTCACCATAGTTGATCGTGAGTAGTCAATACTGGCTGTCACAGGTCAAATCCCTCCCACTCAGCTGATTGATGGACCTATAATACGGGTCCAGTGCATGACCAGGTACGCTTCCTGATGACGTGGTAACGAAACGTACGTCAAGGCGGTACCTGGGCACGCACAGCTATTCATTTGCGGTCCCGCTGGTTCTCTACACAAAGAGGTGGAACGCACGCCAGCTTCCCCAGCGTGGAGCCATCTCTCCAAAACTACAAGCCGTACAGCCTCAGTGCCGGGTTACGGGCACGAACAAAAGTAAGAGGCCACTTGGCACTGTGTTCTTTTAAACCTTTTTAAAATAAACGGAATTATACTATGGCGGTCTTTTCTTTCCTTTGTCCCGCTACATGATGTTGAAGTCAGGCTGAACCAGAGAAACCAAGCTGCATGTATAGTCCATTGTGACACAAAGCTACCATTGACCTATTTTTCATTAAACAGGTCACTCAACACCATCTGGTAAGGTGCCAACCTTTGAGCACATTTTGGGTGACTTTAAAGCTGGTTAAGGTGGAAATTTTCTTTCACAGTGAAGTTTGAAGACATCTGAGCACAAGCACTTTATCTATCTATTCATCTATTCACCAATTTATTTATGGACTTTATGCATCTTCACTTTGTATAAATCCACCTGATTGGGTGGTACTTCCGGAAGATTGTACACATTTATTGTTGGTTTTGTTATTTATTCACTTATCTAGCTATTTGTTTAATATGATGTATTATCTTTAAATTATTTGTTTAATTGAATATGATATACCATCACCACTAGATAATTCGAGCGCCCCCTCCACTCACCATTCACTAATAATTTTTTTTTGGGGAGCAGCTCAGTTTTTATATATTTATTTACTTAGTTGTTCTACACGGTTAATTAAGTTTACACATTAAGTTTGCGCGAGATCCCTACCTTTTCCAGTCAATACTTACTATCAGGTCTTTTCTTCAAAACAGTCCTCACCAGGCCCTGCTAAGACTATGTACTGTGGTCAGCATTAATTCCTATAGAGGACTCTTTATTTCTTGTACATACAGTAGACCAGGGGTCTCAAACTGCCGGCCCTAAAGTCCAATTAGGCATTGCAGGGCTGACAGTTACATGCATGACTCCCACAGGCAGAGGCATTATGGGACTTGTAGTTTCGCAACAGCTAGAGGGCTTCCAGTTTGAGACCTCTGACCTAGACAATACCTGGGAACATTTGGAAGTCAGTGAACCTGAGATTTGGGGTTGGGGCTAAAAGTGGAGCAGACAACCATGTACGGCAAACTGAAGGTAGTCGCGAACTGTGCTGAAATGGAAGCAATGGTTTTAGCATGCTTAACACAGTATAGCACCATTAAAGGGTTAAATATTAGTGCACGTAGTGTGCCACAGAGAAATATGGGGCTTATGGAAAAAAAGGTAGTGTCCGTGGAAGGAAAAAAGTCCTACGTTGGTGGGAGAAGAAAATGCCCCATCGTCGGGGGTGGAAGATTACACTGGCGTCTGTATCAGTGGGACAAAGAGGGATAGAAGTCTCAGAGAGGGGGTCTGGGGGCTAAAGTGCACCCCAGCTTTCTGTGCACTTACTTTACAGAACTTCTTTTAGTATGGGCGCCCATGCAGGAATAAAGGCAGCTTCCCCTCCTTCCTGTCCCCAGCCAGGAAGAAGGGCATTTCGCCTTAACTCTAAAGCGGGTGCACGTGAGCGGCAGGTGAATTCTGAATGGGCTTCTTGGTCTCTTCCAGGCACATTGGTTGCCTTTAAAGGGCAAAGAGAAGCATTCTCATTTGAGCAGCTATCCTGGACCCTGCTTTGCCTGTCAGGAGTGATGCTGGCAACTGGAGATTTGAACTTGGCAACCAGAGTTCTGGTAATTATCTTGATTATAAGGCCAGATTTTGCCAAATTTTCAGATATGGCCAATGGCAGTGCGTCCATAGAGGGCGCAGGAGCACCGCCCCCTCTCTCCTGTACCGCTCTATCACCAATAGATCTATTGTCGCCGTTGGCACCACCTATTAAGGTGTCCGGCCCCTTGTGAAGCGCCGGGCATCTGAATTACAACAGCGTTTTTTTGGAAGCACCCGATTAGAGCTGTCAGCTCTAATAGGCATCCTGATTAGAGCCATGGTTTATAATAGGCTTCCAAATTGGTAAACAGTGGGGGCAATGATGTGTGTTTTCTGTTTACACAGTAGTGTGTTAGAGAAGCGAATAAATCGCTTCCCTAACACTGCCCCGCCTCTCAGCCAATCAGGTGCTCGGGTCTTGTTAACCTGTCACCTGATTGGTTGAAGCGACAGGCGCCGTGATTGGATGCCTATCAGGCGTCCAATCATAGCAGAGAGGACCGGAGAAGACATGGAGGACTCAGAGAATGGAGAACAGCGCTGAGACATGCATGTGCCGAGTGGGGGGCACACTGGCAGCATTTGGTGGGGCACACTGGCGGCTATTGATGGGGCACACTGGCGGCAATTGATGGGGCACACTGGCGGCAATTGATGGGGCACACTGGCGGCAATTGATGGGGCACACTGGCGGCAATTGATGGGGCACACTGGCGGCAATTGATGGGGCACACTGGCGGCAATTGATGGGGCACACTGGCGGCAATTGATGGGGCACACTGGCGGCAATTGATGGGGCACACTGGCAGCATTTGATGGGCACAGTGGCAGCATTTGATGGGCACAGTGGCAGCAATTGATGGACACAGTGGCTGTGCTTGATGTTTTTTTTTTCCCAGTTTGTTTGTGCCCCCCCCCCCCCCCCCAAAAAACATTGTGATCACCAGCCACCACTGGCTATGGCTGTCCATAGGAATGAACATGAACCATACAATAAAGGTCCCCCAAAAAGGGTATTTTCCCAAAGGGACTCCACTATGGATGATAGGGGGTCCTTAAAAAGAAAAAAAAATCACTATACATTATTTAAAGCTAAGCTACTTGCAAACCACTATGTACAGATGAAATACACACATGTGAACTGTCTTATCCACTAAAGCAGGGGTGGCCAAACTTTTTTCAAAGAGGGCCAGATTTGATGAAGTGAACATGCGTGAGGGCCGACCATTTTGCTGACATTCTTTGAACCATTAAAATTTGGTCTAAGTGTGTTTGCCCGAGCATTAATACACTGACCAACAAGAATTCTCTTGCCTTTGTGGCTGTGTGTGGTGAAGAGATGAGCTCAGGCGTATTATTTGGATATACCATATTTATTGGCGTATAACATGCACCTTAACATTAGGAGGGAAGTTTCAGGAAAAAAATGTAAATAAAGAACTGTGAAGCAAAATAAGGGTCATTGCCCATGAATGCAGCCTTGCCATTGCCATGAATGCAGCCTCTCCATTGCCATGAATGCAGCCTGATCGATGCCCATCTGCAGCCTCGGAGGGGAGGCGGGACGAGCGCCAACAGATTACATACAGGCGACTCTCCTGTTTACACAGCAGCCTCTTTAATACAATGTCCCGCCTCCTATGATAGACAGAGGAGTTGTCCAATGACAGCCCAGGGGACAAGACTTCCTATTACAGATGCCGCAGAGTAAAAAGGAGATTCTCCTGTATGTAATTTGACAGCACTCGTTCCCCGCCCCTTTCTGTGCCCTCCGAGGCAGCACCAATAAATACAGTATATATCCAAATTACCAGGGGAGCCACATTTAACTGGAACAGGGGCCGCAATTGGCCCCCGGGCCGGACTTTGGACATGCCTGCACTAAAGGATTTGTACTTCTGTCCAGACAGCTTAGTGATTCTTTAAAGATAGATAGACATTAGAGGAGATAGCGGTTGCCTGAATTTATATTTTCTAAATGTTTTTATAGAGTGCAATACAGTAAGCGAGATTCTCAGATCTTCCTGGCCCCCCGCCAGTTCTACAACCTCTTTCAATATGCGCCTACCTCTGACATAATCACAAACAATATGCAGATCATTTGATAAAGCTTAATATTTTGCGTAGGGAGTTAAGCGAAAGGCTTATACATCTGCATATAAATACAAACGTATATACGAAATATTCAGTGATGACTCACTGCATAAATAATTGAATGCTGCATGTTGCCGCTAGCGTCACATAACTTATTGATAAAGAACAGCTAATCCAAAGTGGCTAAACACAAGCTGGGCAGAGCACAGCTCTATAGAAACCATCATTATACATTATAAATGTGAGAAAATTCACCGTGCCTTTTCTAGGGGTTAGCAAGAAATATATAAATAAATAAATAAATAAAATATATATATATATATATATATATATATATATATATATATATATATATATATATATATAAAAATAGAATTTACAGTTGGCGTTACATTGGCCATACAAGGAAAAAATAAATAAAAAAATATGTCATCAATTAAAACCTAGCTTGTAATGGATCAGACTGTGAGGAAATTAAATGGTCCACATAATATTGTAGCTCACCGTTTTATTATATCCCTTTGGGGTGCAAGTGTTGAGATCTCCCAGCTGTATTTTCTGGCTCTGTTCTCATTCGTTTTCATGTGTTTTCATGCCTACTGCTGGATTGTCAATAAAATAATAAAAACCCAACGGAGAGAGAGAATAACCCCTTGATGTAAAAAGCACTAGAATAGAAGAATGCCACACATTTTTTTCAGTTGGAACTTGGTCCACCAACTCTGGCTCAGACCCAGAGGCGGTGCATCCATAAAGGGCGCAGGAGCGCCGCCTCCTCTCTCCTGCCCCGCTCTATTACTAAAGATAGATTCATGCATTGCATGAATCTATCTATGGTCGCCGCTGACACCCCCTATTCAGGTGTCCAACCTCTTTTCGGGCGCAGGGCACCTAAATTACCTAAATTACACAGCGGCCGTGTTTTTTGGCTCTAATAGGTGCCCAAAAAAGTGAACAGCGGGCGCCATGCTGGGCGTCCGCTGTTCACTCAGCTGTGTGTTAGCAAAGTGAAGGAATTTGCTTTGTTAACACTGAATCCGCCTCTCAGCCAATCAGGTTGCCCGGGTCTGTTACAAGTCACCTGATTGGCTGAAACATAAGGCGCTGTGATTGGACGCCTGAGAAAGGACGGAAGACGACACGGAGGACATGCAGGAGACCTCCGCTGACCCGCTTCAAAACAGGTAAGTTCCGGACAGCATCTGACGGGGCACAGTAGAGGCAATTGATGGGTACACTGGCAGCATCTAATGGGACACAGTGGCGGCAATTGTTTGGCAAATTTTTGGGGGGCGCAAACAAACTAAAAATAAACCCCATCAATTGCAGCCTCGGACCCATCAGATGCTGCCAATTGATGGCCACACTGGCAGCATCTGATGGGACACAGTAGCAGCAATTGATCGGCACACTGGCAGAATTTGATGTGGCACAGTAGCGGCAATTGATGGGAACACTGGCAGCATTTTATGGGCACACTGGTGGCAATTGATGGGTACAGTGTCAGCAACTGATGGGTACAGTAGCTGTGTTTGATGGCACAGTGACGGCAATTTATAGGTACAGTGGCTGCGTTTGATGGCACAGTGGCTGCAATTGATGGGTTTTTTTTTTAGTTTGTTTGCGCCCCCCAAAAATTTTGAGCACCAGCCACCACTGCTCAGACCCTCCACTCATTGTTCACCACTATAATTTTTAAACACAGAAGTCAGCACACATGCAGGCAGTTTTTTTTTCATCAATCGGTGGATGGATGAAAAACGGATATCAATGCATCTCTATGGAAAAGGGGATGTAATTGGACGATCATCCTTTTACATCAGCATCTGTCAAAATCAAAGGCGTGCGCACAGGGTGTGCCAGGTGTGCCCAGGCACACCCTAATCACCCTGTGCAGCACAGATTCTCCTACTGCCCTGGCTCCCATCTTTTCCCCCGCAGCGCTGACAGCTTCCCTCCTCTCCTATTGGCAGTTGCTGCTGGGATGTTTTAGGAGTGGGGAAGGGGCCAGAAAATAGGTAATTTACCGGCCTCTTCCCTTTCTGAATGAACACCGCGAGCGATCAGTAGTGTGTGTTTGGGCTTTGGAGTGCACACCCTAATGCAATAGGCTGCGCACACCTATGGTCAACTTTTTTTTTTTTTTTTTAAGTGTATTTTGTGCGTGTACTCGAGAGAGGAGCCGGACTGCAGGAGTTGGGAGTAGGCAGGCCTCCCCCAGAGGCAATCTGCCACCTTTCTCCATGCCCCGGGTGGCAATGGCGGGTGTGTGAGGGGGTCCTCCCACACAGCCCGCCCTACCTGCTCCGCTTTTGAAGCCCAACGGGGCAGAGGGACTCCCTATAAGGGAGTGAGAGGATCTAGCCCGCTCAACCAGCCCCGTTAGTCCTTCACCTCTCTTTTTAGAGACCGCGTGGTCAAAGTGCATGCATGTTAACCCAATTTCGAGTGCGTGTGTAAGTGTGGTGGTTTTTGTGGCAGGGGGGTGGGCGTACTAAGCACAGGCTTACCTCGCATAGCACACCCACCGGGAGTCGGGCTGAGACCACCAAACTCAATTCACATGTAGCCGAGACCGGGATCCGAACCCCTAGCTGCAGAGGTGAATGGCTTGTCAGCGCAGTGCCAATCGCGTTGAGCCACCATTTTTTTTTTTTTAAGAATCCAAGCCCAGTTTGTTGCAAACGGACAATTGGTCTGCACTGTTTCTCGGTGGGCCGATGGCTCAGTGGGCCAGCTTCAGTGACAGCAGCCTGGGAGTTTCTCACTTCTGCCTAATCTTGTCCCATAAGGGGGGGCACCAAACTGATTCTTTCCCCACTGGTACTGCCTATAAGAGTACCAGTACCAGCCGTTCTACTCTAATAAAGTAAAACGGCTAGTGAAGGGGGAGAGGGGGCTTGGGTGGCCGGGGGGGTGCGGGAGTTGTCCGGCCTCTGTGGGAGAGACCTGTCAAAGTGGGCCAGTCTGGATGAAGTCCAGGGCCACATTTTTGTCCCAGTCCAGCCCTGGACTCAGGTGGTTAAGGACTCTAGCTGACGGATGTAAAACTTTATACATTTTTTCTCTGATAAAACGTGACTGAACTAACGAAACAAACAGTCTGCACATGTATAAAGGGGCCTTAAGCTAGCTACACATGGTTCAGTTTTTTCATTCAGCCAATAGGCTGAACAAAATAAACTGAACTGATTCCCCCATCCATGGAATTGAGGTAGATGGGGGAAGACTCCCTGCTAAATTATTGTCTATTGAAGCCACTTGCTGCAGTCGCTAAATGGCAGGGCGGTTGATCAGAAGTCGATCGTTCGATCAACTTCTGTTCAACTGCAGTGGCCACACATGGATCAAAATACAGTTAATTCCTGCTGAACCAGCCGAAGTTTAATCCATCTATGGCCACAATAAGAGACAGAGGCAATGATGTTATAGCTGGCTCTCTGAGCTTTTGCAGTATCAGAAGTGGTGGAATTGCTGCCATATCATTTCAGTGTCCCCTCTATGGTCTATAAACACTGTTAACCAGATAGTGACCAGGTTTAGACTAATGCTGGCTTTAAAGACAGAGGGTTAGGGTTAGGGGTCCTGCATCCTGATAGGACAGCCAGTACAGTATGAAAACTCCTCCTCCTCATTCAGCCCTTGCAGCCATTGGCTTGATCTGTGTATTTTGAAGGGAGAAAATCCCTGCATCTTCATTGTTTATGATATTACAGGGATCTGTGAGGGTTTTTTTTTTTCTTGTTGTTTAACCTGCTACTTAAATAAAAAAAACAGCATGTATACCCTGGTTTACATTTTATTGTCAACCTACTGTAGCAAGAAGACTGGAAAGCTTTAAAAGTTTACCGTGCATAACATGTTACACCTATATTCAGGGTGTAACGCTTAACATGAATAATTGGGGGTCATATCATCATATCATATAATAAAGGATACACATCCCGAAATAGTGGATGTTGTACATGTTATAAAAGGACCGGCCCCTGCTCCCCTGCTGTGACAGCTAGCAGAGGATTTTCTTCCCCTGCTAGCTATCAAAATAAAAAAAAAACACGTCCTCTGTGAATGGAAAACTATAAGTCCCAACAGTAGGCGGTCAAGCTTGTACCTTTCAATGAAATACCATGGTGCTGCGAGTACCATAGTAGTTCATTGATACTTCCTGTCGAGGAGTATCGGATTCCTCATATGATGTACGAGCATGCAGATACAGCGGCAGGAGTCCTGCATGGCATCAGTGATCAATGCTTTAGGCTCCCGCAACGAAAAATAATTAAAGAACCTTTTTTTACCTGCATAAAAATGTGCATTTATTATTTTTTGTCAAAAGATGAACTTATCCTTTAAGACTGAGCTAGCTAGCCACCAACACTTTCCAATCTAAAAGATGCTGGCATCAGACAATTGCCTCCTTACAATGCGGTTTGAATTGCGTTTGGTCTCTGCATCTTTTTGTAGATAAATCTAAATGAATATCTGTGCAGTAATTTATTTTACAATGGGAAGTGAGAATAATGGCAAGGTTATGTTCCTGTTCAGTTGTGTATAATTTATAAAAATGTTCAGCTTCAATAAACCCAAAATCAGTTTTTCAGTGTGTTTGGCGTCAAGCCTCTCTGTATAAAATTTTTAAAGCTGAACGCCAGGAATTATTTGTATTGCATAAATACATTGATCCAGCTTAAAAGAGTATGCAGATCTCATACTTGTAATGACTGGGGTATCAAACTGCGCCCAACTGATAACCCACTACTGCGCCTGTATGGAAAGAAGTTGAAGCACCTAGCTGCTGTTTAACCACTTGCTTACTGGGCACATATACCCCCCTCCTGCCCAGGTGAAATTTCAGCTTTCGGCACTGCATCGCTATAACTAACAATTGCGCGGTCGTGCGACGTGGCTCCCAAACAAAATTGACGTCCTTTTTTCCCCACAAGTAGAGCTTTCTTTTGGTGGTATTTGATCGCCTGTGCGGTTTTTATTTTTTGCGCTATAAACAAAAAAGTGAGACAATTTTGAAAAAAATACAATATTTTTTACTTCTTGCTATAATAAATATCCCAATTTAAAAAAAAAAAAAAACATTTTTTTTTCTCAGTTTAGGCCGATACGTATTCTTCTACATATTTTTGGTAAAAAAAAAAAAAAAATCGCAATAAGCGACTGGTTTGCGCAAAAGTTATAGCGCTTACAAAATAGGGGACAGAATTATTTTTTTTTTATTTTTTTTTTTTAATAGAAATGGCGGCGATCTGCGATTTTTAATGGGACTGCGACGTTATGGCGGACACATCGGACACATTTTTGGCGCCATTCACATTTATACTGCGATCAGTGCTATAAATATGCACTAATTACAGTATAAATGTGACTGGCATTGAAGGGGTCAACACTAGGGGTGAGGAAGGGGTTAAATGTATCCCTGCTTAGTGTTCTAACTGTGGGGGAGGGGGGGGTGACTGGGGGGGTGACCGATCTGTGTCCCTATGTACAAGAGACACAGATCGGTCTCCTCTCCAGAGACAGCACCGCTGTCTCTGTGTAAAACGGCAATGAGAGATGATCTCATATGTTTACATATGAGATCCTCTCTCATTGGCCGCACAGATCGCCTCGCGAACGGCCACTCTGATTGGCCGTTCGCGGCGATCTGTAATTGGCTGTGTCCGAGGGACACGGCCAACACAGATTTTCCCCGCAGCGCGCTCTGGAGCGCGCGCGGGGAACGCCCAAAGGGGCGGCCGTCAATTGACGGCAGTTTGGAAATTGGGATCCGCACTGTAGCCGTCAATTGACGGCAGGCGGATCCCAAGTGGTTAAATAAATGATATGTGAAATAAAGGAATATACCATATGCATCAAGTGTCAGTACAAATCCACAGCGCTATCAGAATATACTAATATTCAAATCTAAATACATCTAAGTGTACAATGTGATATCACAATTATAAGTGAATAAACTCATAAAAAATGTAAACATGCAAATTAGGTGAAAAAAAGTCTGCTACAAAAAAACGCGAAGTATTAAGAGGAAAGTCCATATAACTAAATATAGTTGATCCACTCTTCCAGGGCTTCCACCACACCTCAGTGTTCAGTGCTCCAATCCCCCCTCACAGTGGACACTCACCTCAATACTATGCCTCCCACTCTCGTGTTTGGCTAACGAGCTTGTAATCAAAAATATCTCCGATGTGTCACCAATATGTGAATTCCGGTGTTAGATTCACAGATGTTCCAAATTGCAATGCAAAAAAAAGGAAAGTGCACAATAGTGTAAAAACATAAGACCAGTTTAATTAAAACACTCAAAGAAACCTCCAAAAATTGCACTCACAAACGAAATCAAATGGAAAGCTTTGTGTAATAACAAATCGCTGCACACTGCAAATCCTTAACTGAAGACAACAGTGGTCACGGCGGACCCTCGATCGACTAGACACTCTCACCGCAATCCTTGGCACAGCACCCCACTCAAACGATACTTCTTAACTCGAAAATCCAAAGCAGCTAAGAGATGGCTGCAACTAGTCCTAGATGTAACTTGGAACTTCAGACATGGATTAGGCCACGCCCCGACATGTTTCGACTTCCTGTCTTATCCATGGATATCTACTGATACGCCGGTGTACTTTCAAATTTGCCGCGTCGTATCTTTATTTTGAATTCTCAAACAAAGATACAACGGCATTTGGCTAAGATCCGACAGGCGTACGGCTTCGTACGCCTTCGGATCTTCGGATGCAATACTTCGGCGCCCGCTGGGTGGAGTTTGCGTCTTTTTTTTGCGTCGTGTATGCTAATTAGCTGTTTACGGCGATCCACGAAGCTACGCGCGCTCGTCGCATTCTCTTATGTCGGCTTTTCCCGTCGTAAAGTTACAGATGCTATTTCAATGGCTTATATTTAGACTAGCCATGTTAAAGTATGGCCGTCGTTCCCGCGTCAAATTTAGAATTTTCTTTTTTTGCGTAAGTCGTACGAGAATAGGAAAGGACGTAACGCACGTCGCCGTTCAAAAAATTACGTCGGTGCGACGTCATTTCGCGCAAAGCATGGCGGGAAATTACAAAACGGAGCATGCGCAGTACGTTCGGCGTGGGAATGCGCCTGCTTTAAATGATACACGACCCTTTTGAATTAGGCGGGCTTGCGCCGGACGGATTTACGTTACACCGCCGCAAGTTTACAGGCAAGTGCTTTGTGAAAGCACTTGCGCTGAAAACTTGCGGCGGTGTAACGTAAATGGGATACGTTACGCCGCCGGAATTCTACGTGAATCTGGCCCTATGTTTTTAAGCTGTGGCCAATGGCTTACTTGGTACCATTCTCAGCTGCTATGTGTTAGGGACATATAATAGCCACAGGGAATTTTGACATCCTTTTAGAAAAGGACAGAGGCTGAGAATCTCACTGGAGCTTATAATAGCTTTCAGACACTCACTTAGATTAGTCCCTCTGCATTAGACACAACTGTCACAAGAGCCTGCTAGTTAGATTTCCCAAGGGTATATAGAAGATGTCAGTTGATTATTCGTCATATCATTTTTCAACTTGGGTAGACTTGTCCAATATAATTCTTCAGTTTCGCAAAGTTGCAGGACTCTATCCTGCATACTCCACTATAAACTACCAATGTGCAGGAACTAGAAATAGAATGCTCGTTTGTCTCCTGAACTGCACTAAAAAATGGTTCAAGCTACTAGTTACTAAGGGCCAGATTCTCGTAGAATGGTGTAAAACTCTGGCAGCGTAACGCATCTCGTTTACGTTACGCGGCCGCAAGTTTTACGGGCAAGTGCTTGATTCACAAAGCACTTGCCTGTAAAGTTGCGGCGGCGTAGCGTAAATTCTCCAGGTAGGGGGCGTGGATCATTTAAATTAGGCGCGTTCCCGCGCCGATTGTACTGTGCATGCGCCGTCCCTAAAATTTCCTGACTTGCATTGCGCTAAATGACGTCGCAACGACGTCATTGGTTTCAACGTTAACGTAAATGGCGTCCAGCGCCATTCATGGACGACTTACGCAAACTACGTATTAAATTTCGATGCGGGAACGGCGGCCATACTTAACATTGGTTGCCCCTCATATAGCAGGGGCAACTTTACGCGTCGCAAATGCTACGGAAACGTCGTAAATTCACTGCGTCGACCGCGCGTATGTTCGGGAATCTCGCGTAAATAGCTAATTTGCGTAGACGACGGGGAAAACGACGTCGACGACGCCTAGCGGCGGGAAAAAAAATTACATCTAAGATCTGACAGCGTAAGAGCCTTACGCCTGTCAGATCTAATGGATATCTATGCGTAACTAATTTTAAGAATCAGTCGCATAGATACGCCGGGCCAGATTAGGACTTACGACGGCGCAAATGGCGTTGCGCCGTCGTAAGCCTTTTAAGAATCTGGCCCTATGTGAATAGAAGAAATGGCCGCACACCCCTGTAGATTGATCTACAGTGGTGTGCGACCATTTCTTCTATTCTCATTGTGTGCAGAGGCGAGTCGAGCACCTACTGGATCATTAGGGTCCCCCCTTGGAGCGGTGGGTTTTCCTGTTCCATACTACCGGTAGTTACTATGTACTCTATAAATAACTGTTAAGGAGTTCTATACCCTAGCAGCACATATGCTTCTAGACTGTGACAGGGTGACAATGCAAAAGTACAAATGGGATAGCACCGTCACCTCACAAGAGGAAGTGACTAAATAAGATACTTTATGACAGGATCACTATATTTTGTTAAATAAAAGTGGAATATTTATAAAAATTTAAAAACAAGTTTTGAAATTGCATTACCATGTTAAAGCGGACCTTTTCTTCCAAAATCTAAAAAAATTACATATGCATGCCTATCTGCATGCTGAACCATATGTATATTTTTGAGTACCTACAATCAATTTTTTTATTTTCCTGCTTCTCTTGAGATAACGGTGACATAACCTAGCCTCATAGGTGCCCCCTGGGAAAGCTACCTCACCAGTGCCTTGCCCATTGACACAAGCACAAAGCCCATCAACACATGCCCTTGCTATTACAAGGGAATGTCTTGTACCTGAGGTATCACCTCTCAGTTTTGCTCTCCAACTTTACGTAGAACTTTTTTTGTTTTATTGCTCTAAATATGGGTTAGAACTATTTTACATCTTTCGTTGATGTAAAAAAATATTTAACATGATAGCCATACAGGAAAAAGCTACCTCTTTACCTCTGCAAGCTATAAGCATAGGCCTACAGTGCCCAATTAGAAATAATCAAATGGGTCCATATGAGTCTTGCAAGGGATAAGACTTAGGAAAATGGTGAGGAACCAGTTATAATTTGATCTTCCATCAGGCGACAGTAAAGTCCTCAAGAGAAGAAGCCCACCATCCAATGGGAATTGTGCTGTTAATCTTGCAGGGGACTAAGGGATGAGAATACCCAGTCCCTGTGTTATCATTGACCCAGGGCTTTTTTTCAGGTGGAACTCACCTTTGGCTGAGGCCCTTCTCTCCCTGCTCAACGCTATCACTTGTAAACACAGAAGTCTGGCCACCTATAGTGTGCGGGGTGGTACTAGGGAAGAAGAGGGGTGTAGGTGAGATGTGGATGGAGGATGCAGACGTAAGTAGCTGTGGAAGAAGACTCTGCACTCTGTGTGTAGCGCACCCTTGAACTCTGCACTGTGTGTGTAACCCTACCGAATTCTGTGCTCTATACGTAATGCACTCCTGGTATTTAATGCCCCTTTAAGACCCTCCCACTATTAGTATAATTTCACCATACCCACCATTTGATGTGGTTTGGAGGGTATGTGTGTGTGTTTGAGGGGGTTATGGTTGAGTTTCTGCACCTATTTTCTGAGAAAAAAAGGCCTACATTGACCCATTAAGGAAGTTGTACAATTCTTTAACCGCTTGGGATCCACGCTATGGACGAAAGACATCCACAGCGCGGCTCTCAATTGCCGAGTGGACGTCCTATTGTTGTCATTCCCTGTGCGCGCCGCGCGCTGGGGGCGCGCAGCGGGGAAACAACGCGCCCGGCGCATCGCTCTGGAGCCGATGTGAGTGCCTGGCGGCCGTGATGTCCGCCAGACACCCGCGATCGTCGGTAACAGCAGGGACGTGGAGCTTTGTGTGTACACACAGAGCTCCACGTGCTGTCAGGGAGAGAGGAGACCGATCTGTGTCCCTTGTACATAGGGACACAGCATCGGTCACCTCCCCCAGTCAGTCCCCTCCCCCCACACAGTAAGAACACATTAAGGGAATACATTTAACCCCTTCCTCACCCCCTAGTGTTAACCCCTTCACTGCCAGTCACATTTATACAGTAATTAGTGCATTTTTATAGCACTGATCGCTGTATAAATGTGAATGGTCCCAAAATTGTTTCAAAAGTGTCCGATACGTCCGCCGCAATACCGTAGACCTGACAAAAAAAAAATCACAAATCGCAGCCATTACTAGTAAAAAAAAAAAAAAAATCATAAATCTATCCCCTATTTTGTAGGCGCTATAACTTTTGCGCAAACCAATCAATATACGCTTATTGCGATTTTTTTTAACAAAAATATGTAGAATACGTATCGGCCTAAACCGAGGGAAATTTTTAATTTTTTTAAAAAAAATTGGGATATTATTGTAACAAAAAGTAAAAAATAGTGTTTTTTTTTCAAAATTTTTAGTTTTTTTATGTTTATAGCGCAAAAAAAAAAATCGCAGAGGTGATCAAATACCACCAAAAGAAAGCTCTATTTGTGGGAAAAAATGATAAAAATATAATTTGGGTACAGTGTTGTATGACCGCGCAATTGTCATTCAAAATGCGTCAGCGCTGAAAGCTGAAAATTGGTCTGGGCATGAAGGGGGTTTAAGTGTCCAGTAATGAAGTGGTTAATTAGAATATCACGTTATCAATCCAAATCACTTATGTTTTCAATCACTTGTCATTTTGATTTTTCTTGCATCCCATAAAAAAGTGCAATTTCACAAAATCATATATTTATGCTGTAACAGACCTATGAACTATTCTGCCTACAGAGGACTGCATGACTTGTATTCTGAGCTCAAAGGGTTAATTATACAAGGGACTTTTTCACCGCTGAATGCTAATATTCCCTTTGCATAGCTAATGGACTCTCCTTTGTGTAGTTAATCCCCTCAACATACGAAGGCTGTTATGTGGGAGTGTATAATTGTTTTAAAGGTTAATTGAATTCTATTGCCTGATCAAGTCATGTTAAATATAAGGTTGGAGCCGAACGTCTAGAGACTGATTGATTCAAGGGAATGTCATTATTTCAAAGTATGTGTGTGAAGGGGGGGGGGGGGGCGGAGAGTGTCATTGTTCATGTAAGTTTGTAACCATATAAAAAGCGAGGTGAAATGCGCAATAAAAGACAGTCTTGTTTGACCCTTCAACGTAGCCTGGTCTCATTCGGGAAGGGGAATTCTCTCTCTCTCTCTCTCTCTCTCTCTCTCTGGATCTATTGGATGGGGATACCGGCTGTACTTGCATATCGCAGCTTTCCAGGGAAAAGGACTTCTCCAACGGCTGAGACCCTCTCCCTAGCTGGGTAGCCGTTACATATGCATATTAAAACATCATTCACTTATGATGTAACATTTTTCAGTCTGTTTCATTTTTTATTCAACATTAAAAAAAAATTGTTAACAGGGCTCACAGGGTCAGTTTATCGGCATCTTCAGGCATGGTATGAATTTGTAATATGAATCTATAGTGCATACACCTTTGGGTTTTGAGGTACGAATATACTGTATACAGTATGTCATAAGCATCAGAGTCAGATATATATTTTGCACCAATGTTCCTGTATCAGATAACCCCACCCCCAAAAGTTAGTGAGATATCTGCTGTCTTTGTTGGAATTAATGCACTGCTTTATTGGTGCAATTATGTTGAAATGTTCTTCAAAGGCATCATCAGAAGCTTTCAATATTTCTGGAGTTAACTCTTAAGCTTGCCCTACACTGAAAAAACAATTTTGTTCAGCCTGCGTACTAAACCAAGGAAATCTAACAGCTTTCTTTATCTATGTTAAACTGTGCACATGAGCAAATTTCCAGCTGCAGTAATTGCATTCTAACAGCCTGTGCTGTCGGAACACCCAAAACGGTGCCTGCATCTGATTGGATTCAAGCACTGTTCATCTGAAAATGTTCCCTGGCCCCACAAGTTTTTCAATCAAAGGATGTCAGGCAGAGTGGGTTTGTTGCGTATTCATTAATTCGCTGATCCTGGTCATATCTGACTTTTCACACATTACCGTATTTTCCGGCGTATAAGACGACTGGGCGTATAAGACGACCCCCTAATTTTCCAGGAAAAATTTTGGTTTTGGGATATACTCGCTGTATAAGACTACCCCCTTCTTACTAGTCTTTCTGGAAGCTAAGGGGTAGCCAGAACCGCTGACAGAAACAGGCTTTTTCAAATGTCACTGCACTGTGCCATTACATTACATTCCTCACTGTGCCATTACATTACATGCCCCCACTGTGCCATCACTTGCCCCTCACTGTGCCATCACTTGCCCCTCACTGTGTCATCACTTGCCCCTCACTGTGCCTGAACTTGTTGTTCCCCAGTGCAATCACCGCAAACACTCACTTTTTTTGCCGGCGGTGACAGTCTCCGTACTGCGAGCGCGAGCGTCAATGATTTGAAAGCCGCGCCTTCTCTTCAGAGTGTTCTGTGATAGGCGGAACACAAATTTTCCCAGCAGCGCCTCTGTTCATTTGTTCCTCCTATCACGGACGTCTTCTCATCTCGTCCGAGGATAAGAAGGCATCTGTGATAGGAGGAACACAGGAGGGACACAAATCTTCCCAGCAGCGCCTCTGTTCTGTGTTCCTCATATCACAGATGCCTTCTTATCCTCGGACGAGATGAGAAGACGTCCGTGATAGGAGGAACACAGAACAGAGGCGCTGCTGGGAAGATTTGTGTCCCTCCTATCACAGAACACTCTGAGGAGAAGGGGCGTCTTTTAAATCATTGACGCTCGCACTCGCAGCACGGAGACTGTCACCGCCGGCAAAAAAAGTGAGCACGGAGACCGTACCCGGCGTATAAGACGACCCCCGACTTTGGATGCATGTTTTTGCATCCAGAAAGTCGTCTTATACGCCGGAAAATACGGTAACTGCTTGCCGACCAGCCGCCGTAGTTATACGGCGGCGGGTCTTCTCCCCTGCGCGAGAGCCTATAGCTATACGTCGGCTCTTGCGCAGGCCACTAGGGGTGTGCGCGTGCCCGGCGGCCGGTCCTGTCAGGGAGAGAAATGCTGATCTTATGTTCATACAATGTATGAACAGCGATCAGTCATTTCCCCTAGTGAGGTCACCCCCCCCCCCCTACAGTAAGAAAAAACACCCAGGGAACATACTTAACCCCTTCCCCGCCCCCTAGTGTTAACCCCTTCACTGCCAGTGGCATTTTTATAGTAATCCAATGCATTTTTATAGCACTGATCGCTATAAAAATGCCAATGGTCCCAAAAATGTGTCAAAAGTGTCCGCCATAATGTCGCAGTACTGAAAAAAAAATTGCTGATCGCCGCCATTACTAGTAAAAAAAAAATATTAATAAAAATGCCATAAAAATACCCCCTATTTTGTAAACGCTATAACTTTTGCGCAAACCAAACGCTCATTGCGATTTTTTTTACGAAAAATATGAAGAAGAATACGTATCGGCCTAAACTGAGGAAAAAAACTTTTTTTAAAAATATTTTTGGGGGATATTTATTATAGCAAAAAAGTAAAAAATATTATTTTTTTCAAAATTGTCGTTCTATTTTTGTTTATAGCGCAAAAACTAAAAACCGCAGAGGTGATCAAATACCACCAAAAGAAAGCTCTACTTGTGGGGAAAAAAGGACGCCAATTTTGTTTGGGATCTACGTCGCACGACCGCACAATTGTCAGTTCAAGCGACGCAGTGCCGAATCGCAAAAACTGGCCGGGTCCTTTACCTGCATTTTGGTCCGGGTCTTAAGTGGTTAATAAATCCACCCCACTTTTGCGCTTAAGCTCTGATTTATTGCACATCTTTTATCACAAAATATGACTGATGTTGTTGTAATGTATTGCGTTGCTTGTTTCGCACGGCAATGGTTAAAACGTCTCCCGAAGCGAAGTATTGAAATGCAGTTCTCTCTCTGCCCAGCAGCACAGAGGGATTAGGGGCACAGAGACACGTGTGGCACAGTAGGGAACTCTATTCCTGTTACTATTGACCTCAATATGCTTCACTCTCATTTGCTTCTATGGCAACCAGATACTGTTTAAGGACGGTTGTCTTCAGATCTATATTTTTCTCAACTATTGTTTGTTAATTGAGCAGCTTTATATATGATAGTACTCCTCTACAAAAAAAGGAGAAAAGCATCATATGCCTAAAATGTTGCCATGGCAGCAGATTTAAGCCCCTCTAGCAATTAACCCCTTATAGCCACAATAAGCAGACGAGGATGAATTCCTGCACAGAACACCGGGAGGGGGGTCATGTGATGCAGACCATGATGAAAAAGGCTATGAAGACCACAGGAGGTTTGCATGGACCTCAGGAGGGAAACATTCCTCAAAGTCAAACTCCTCCGTTCTAGAAAAAAAATGATGCTTTCAAGCTGCTGAGAAACCCTTAGATTTCTATGAAAACATCTTTAGCATTTTTATTTTTTTATACAGAATTGGTAGGTTTTAACCACTTAAGACCAAAATGCAGCTAAAGGACCAGGCCCCTTTTTGCGATTCAGCACTGCGTAGCTTTAACTGACAATTGCGCGGTCGTGCGACGCGGCTCCCAAACAAAATTGGCGTCCTTTTTTCCCACAAATAGAGCTTTCTTTTGGTGGTATTTGATCACCTCTGCGGTTTTTATTTTTTGCGCTATAAACAAAAATAGAGCGACAATTTTGAAAAAAATGCAATATTTTTTACTTGTTGCTATAATAAATATCACCCAAAAATATATAAAAAACGATTTTTTTTCCTCAGTTTAGGGCGATACGTATTCTTCTACCTATTTTTGGTAAAAAAAATCGCAATAAGCGTTTATCGATTGGTTTGCGCAAAATTTATAGCGTTTACAAAATACGGGATAGTTTTATTGCATTTTTATTAATTACTTTTTTTTTACTACCAATGGCGGCGATCAGCGTTTTTTTTCGTGACTGCGACATTATGGCGGACACTTCGGACAATTTTGTCAAATTTTTGGGACCATTGTCATTTTCACAGCAAAAAATACATTTAAAATGCATTGTTTACTGTGAAAATTACAATTGCAGTTTGGGAGTTAACCACAAGGGGGCGCTGATGGGGTTATGTGTGACCTCATTTGTGTTTCCAACTGTGGGGGGGTGTGGCTGTAGATGTGACGTCATCGATCGTGTGTTCCCTTATATAGGGAATCACAATCGATGACAGCGCCACAGTGAAGAACGGGGAAGCTGTGTTTACACACAGCTCTCCCCGTTCTCCAGCTCCGGGGACCGATCGCGGGACTCCAGCGGCGATCGTGTCCGCGAGACTCGCGGCAGCGGTCACGGAGCTTCGGACCGGGTCGACCCACGGCTGGGAATTATACAATCACGTACAGGTACGTGATTGTGCCCAGCCGTGCCACTAGCCGGTGTCTCGGGTCCTGATTGGATAGATTGATAGCAGCGCAGCCATCGGCTCCCACTGCTGTCAAATACAATAACGCGGTAGCCGTGGGGCGGAGCGGAGTCCTGCTGTCCGTGTCAATGGACGAAGCAGAAAACACAGGAGCGTGCCTGCATGGGTGCCCTGAGGGAGAGTGGCTCTCCAACGGGGCATTAGAGAAGAGAAGGAGACAGGAGTGCCGCTAAGGGACCCCAGAAGAGGAGGATCAGGGCGTCTCTGTGAAAAAACAATTGCACAGGGGAGGCAAGTATGAATTTTTGTTTTTTAACAAATCTTTACATATCCTTTAAAAAGGTGGAGATGTACCTGAACAACACAAGAGAAGTCAAAGATCACCGGGCAGTGTGTCATCTCCTTGCACCTGATTTAAACCTCCAATTGCTGTACTGCCATGTCTCAATTGCATGCATTGCACAGCATTCGGGTTTAAATCAGGCGGTGAAGTAACATCTTCTCCTCACCACCTGTAAGCACACACTTGGATCACTTTTCAGAGGAGCAGCAGTGCCCGCTGCACTTGTGAATGAGCCCTTAGTTTCATTCGGCAGCGGCACCCTTAGGGCTCATTCAAACTAAAGTTGGGGGTTGGTAAAACAGCAGGGTATAATGGAAGTCTATAGTTAAGCGCAGCAAACCTGTAGGTATACTGCACTGCACCCATGGTGTAGGTAAACTGCAGCACATCAGTGTAAAAGCAGCCCTATACTATTATGCCCAGTGTATTTCTTCACACGGACCTGAAGATCTCTTCTTTCCTGCTGCTGGCACCATTCTGGAGACCGCTAGTCATGATAAGAGGTAGACATGTGCAAAAGGCAAAAATTTGTTTTGTTTCGCTTTAATTCGTTATTTAATTAATTTCGTTAAGTTAGATTCGTTACATGTGTTAAATTCGTTTTCGGAATTAGTTCGTTTTCGACCGAATTTTTATTTATTTTTTTTTCGAATTCCAATCGAATTTTTTTATTTTTTTCCGAATTCCGAACGAATTTTGTCCGTGGATTTTCGATTTGGAATCGAAAACGTTCGTTCGGATTCGGTAAATTCATTAATATTGCAATTCGGGAATTCGTATGCATCCGAATGTCCGAATAATGAAAAATTTGTCCGAATTTCATTTCGGAACGAAACGAAATGCACATGCCTAATAAGAGGGGCAGTGCAGTTGTATCACTCCGCATGGGACACCAACCAGAACTACAGAGGAGGCATCAGCTTATGTGGCTCTTACTCCTTACTACAGATCCAACTTTAAGTAATCTCACTACATTGCACTCTGTTTGATTCTTTGGAATGGCGGCTCAGCAAGCCCAGACTGAGATCTACCAGTCACCTGTCCATGATCTACTGGTAGTATCATACAGTATTCACAAAGCCATAGGTACCCGTAGGTACCCAAAGTCAGTCCTGCTACCTCTTGACACGGGTTCGGGAACAAATTTATTGTCATTTTAAGCACACAAGCCCTGATGAAGGGGGATTTGTAAGCCCCGAAACACATTGGAGCTTTATCTTTACATCAGATTGATTTAAAGAACACACAATGGACTGAACAAATCAGTGTGACACACTCACTCATTCTTCCAATATTGGAGACCATGCAGAAAAACATGGCAAATCACCCCTCAAGGGTCATAGAAAGCAATGAAAGACCAGAAGCGGAGGTTCTAACCTTTCAAGGAGCACATTAAATGCCCACAGAAAAGAACAACACACTCCTGCACTAGAATCAGCTGACTGTGTAGTGACACAGGTGCCTGGTCAAAGCCTGGAAAATCTCATAGAAGCCTTGCTGCCCTCTAGGACTGGGGTCGTCTTGACAGTGCTATGAGAACAGAAAAAGAAAAAAAGAGGGTGCACTGGCCTAATGCATTATCCATCAGATTAAAAAATATGAATAAAATCATAAAGATGTCTACTCACAATCACGCTTGTCAGGCCACATGTGTGGCTATCTAATAACAGTTGCTGGAATCACCAAACCTGGGAGTGGGGGACCCTGGGTGAGACCCCTCAGGCTGACGTGTTACGAAGCCGCTTTTTTAATTTTATTCATGTCTTTTAATAATAATGTTAGATAATACACTAGGCCAGTGCTCCCTCTTGTTTTTCTTTCCATACATTATATGCACCGGGCCATCAAAATGCACTGTGTGGCACCATGATTTCCTGTTTGGACTTTGCATATGTGCACTATAAATAGTTATTTGCTGTTATGTCAATGTCATACGTATACAACGTACAGTGAATCAAGATGAAGATACATAATAATAGCAACCACAGACTATGAGTCATTTCTTTTATAGCAGGATTCCAATGCCGTTCTATAGATGCAGTTCAAGGTATTGATTCTTGTGACTATTAGCCATTGACCTTTTTTACCAGCACCAAATTGGATTTTTTTTATAAATATCAATCTTTTTTAACCTCATATCCTAAGAGAGAGAACATGACATGTGCCCCCACCCCTCTACTTCCTCCAGATCATCCAGGGCCAACTGCCATTGCATTTCAGCACTGCTAATTACTTACGCGTTCTGGACGCCAGGTGGAGTGAACTTCTGCCTGACTGTCAGGACCTGGGACCTGTTCTGTGTCTGGCATTTACTCTTCCTATTGAGCTATCTGGGATGCTGGAGAGCTCCCTGTCTGATCTGCTGGACAAACCTACCTGATCCATTGGAATACTCTGCCTGGTGTCTTGATTGTTGTTGAACCTTGAACCCCTTGCTCCTCCCATGAACTTCCTTATAAAAGCCTTGTCTCAGCACTTCCCCATTGCCAGGTTATTGTGCCTTCCCAGCTAGTGCCTAGCTATTTGTCTGCTCTGCTGCCATTTGTACCTGCAGCCACCCGTATTTGACCCTCAGCTTGTTCCTGGACTACTCAACTGCCTGATCCCAATCTGCAACCGCCCCGTCTTTGACCCTCAGCCTGTTCTTTGACTACTCTTCTGTTTGATCCCAACCTGCAGCCACTCGTGATTGATCCCTTGGCTTGTTTACTGACCACGCTGCTGTTTCATCCTTGTCTGCTTATCCGCTACTGGACTCCGGCTTGCTCACCTCCTGGTGGGGTGATCCTGAGGACCGCGACCTGGTGCTAACACGCAGTAAAATCCATCTCCACCATCAGGAGCTCTGGTGAACACTGGTTATCGCTTAGACTCCGCACCTCAGGTGAGCCCGTGTCATCTGCCAGAAGTGACTGTCTGTATACCTGTCTTCAACTGCTATTGCAATCGGCCTTCAAGCCCGACGCCTGATCGTGACACTGACAGTATTGTGCCGGCAGAGTGGCTGAGGCAACATTACAGAGTTACTGATGTACGTTTTAAGTAAAATCACTGACACTGATCCTGAGGGGGTTTTGCTGCACTGATCCCCAATCCTGGGGGTATTTTGCTGAACCTGTGATGGATTAGGGTAACATTTATATTTTGAATTATTTTATTAGAACCACTAAAATGTTTAATCTCTTTTATATTTTCATATTGTTTCTATATTGTTGTTTTTGTTAGATTTCTTTTTATATATGCATGTGTGAAAAGTATATGTCACAATAAGTGTTTATTTTCCTTGATAAGATTTGTCAGATATGAAATTAAGTTTTAAAAGTAATGAACTCAGCATTAAAAATATGAAGGAAAAAGAACTGAAGATGGGAGCAGATGCCATTTCCTCTTCATTATGTTTCAAACGTGTTCAACCCTTCCCCCTCTTCTTGTGTTCATCTGACCAGAAGAACTGTTTTCCAAATAAGGACTTTCATTCCTTGCCCTTTGCTCCTGGACTTTAGCAACGCGTGCCATGTGCTACAGACGTCACAAGGAGGGGGAGGGTCAGTGGGTGTGGATCTATAATGTGTAAGCTAACCAATCAAATGCATGTATTTGTGATTCTATGCTTTTAATAAAAGGAAGCTGTGTGGGCCATAGCCCTCCTCTTGCTGGTGAATGCTGAAAGAGGTGAGATGTGATATTTTTTGTCTATGGATTGCACAGTCTCACCATATTAATTTGAATCAAATGGCAGAATGGGTAATCCTGAGATTGTATCAGGGCCTCATCCTCATCAAACCGACACCAATTCTGGGGGTATTTAGTTTCACTGACACCAATCCTATTTTGTTACACTTAATCCCATTTTTTTTATTTGTTTTTATTTTTGCTACAATGGCACCAATCCTAATGGTATTTTTCTGCACAGATCTCCATTCCTAGGGGTATTTTGCTGCACTGACAACATTCCTGGGGGAATTTGATGTACAGAACTCTAATCCTCATTTTTTATTTTATTTTTTGCTGCGTCAGCACCAATATTCCAATACTCTGGGTATTTTGCTACACTGATCTCCAATCCTGGGAGTATTTTGCTGCTGTGACAACAATCCTGTGGGTATTTTGCTGCATTGCCACCAATTCTGGGGATGATTTGCTCCACATACACCATTCCTGGGGTATTTTGATCAACTGAATTCCGATCCTGTGTTTTTCTGCACTGAAACAAATCTGGAGGGGTGGGTTTTATGAGTCACTATCACTAATCCAAGCAGGGGGTGTATTATTGCAGTCACTGCATCATTAACCCCCAATATTGGTGTCAGTCTCAGAAACCCGTGTTTTTTTTTTTTTATTGCAGTCACTGACACCAATGTTGTGTTGTTTATTACTATTTTAGTTTATAGCACTGCAATTTGCTTAGTAAATATTAATATGCATTACTGAGCATAAAGCCGACATTTTGTTTTATGTACCAGACACTCAATGCTTTACAAATTTTTTTTTGATGCACTAGGCTCAAAACATTGCCTGTTCTCTGTTATAGAGAATAGTAATATTATAACAGCAGTGACTTACTTATTTTATAAAACATAATTATCAGCTCAGTCAAGTGCATGCTGGGAATATCTTTTCAGGTTATTAGAAATGTATTAGAAGTAGAGCGATCATGCTTGGTGCCATTAAAAGACACTGAGCCAGATTCACAAAGAGATACGACGGTCGGATCTATGCGACTGATTCATTAAAAATCAGTTACGCATAGATCTCCCTTAGATCCGACTGGTGTAAGTGACTTACACCGTCGGATCTTAGGCTGCAATATCCCCCCGGCCGCTAGGTGTCGCTTCGGTTTTTTACACGAGGAATATGCAAATTCCGATTTCCGCCGATTCAGAAACGAACGCCCGCCCGTCGCTTGATGATGTTTTTTTTCTTTTTTGCCATTTGTGTAGCGCCCTGCTCCCAATGAGTGGGGGCTGACTGTTGAAAATATAGTTGTCTGGGCAGTAGTTTGGCCCAGAGAGATTTTGTTCAAATTTATGGTTCTGTTCCAGTTTAGCTGGTTGCACGATTCTCCCTCTGACGGTGGGTGTCGCTGTCACCGCTGGTCCGAGTTGGTAAGGCAACAGGCTGGATGCATTGGGTACCTCTTTCTCAGAAGCAGCCCAGAGGGCGTGGTCAACCCGCTGTGCATTCTGGGAGAGGGTACATAAGGGGCAGACACCATTTTGTGGGGTTTGTCTTCGGATCCCACCCTGAGGGCCCTCCTGGCCTCAGGGATGTTTTGGCAGTTACCGCCTCAGGGCCAGGTTGGCCTGAGGCCTCGCAACTGAGATGTAGGCCCAGGAGTTACTGGGGCCTACTGATCCAGGGATGATCCTGTGTTGCCTTACCTGCTGGAAGGGACCAAGCAATTGAGGACTCAATGGGAGGATATGTCCGGATCTCAAGTTTATCTCACAGTGCTGCCGGAATGGCTGAAAGACCCTGGCACTGAGAGCTGAGTTCTACCTTTACCTAGTCTGTGGCAGAGACTATCGAACAAGTTCTACAATTTATCTAGTCTGTGGCAGAGACTATCCTTTGATCGAGCTTCGCACCGGCTGCTAGACCAGTGAGAGTGGGCCTATCCGGTGGTCGCCGAGTCCAGAGTGGAAATGGCTGTTCCTCTGGACCTAAAAAAATATCAATGGTTTGCAAGTCAGATGCCCGAATCTCCCCTAAACCTCCATCCCTCATTTCTGAAGTTGTCTTTAATAAAAAAAAAAAAAAAAAAAATCTCGAGCAGGGGGAGAAAAAAAAGACTTGGTGTTTGGTGCAGACATTTCTTCCTTTAACCGCTCTTCAAGGAGAACCCCTGAGACAAGTGCACGGAACAGTAAGGTAACGGCAGGCCCAAATCTAAACCAGCAGCTTCTTCGGGGGTAGTGCTACATTTGTATTTACAGACCTCTGTGAATGATTGACTCGGCTACATTGGCAAAGCCATGCACAACTACACAAAATTCAAAACTGACAGCTGCCCACAGGCCCAGAGAGAACCACAGGGGTAGGCTTGGCAATGTGTTACACTAAACTTGTAAAGGGTGGAGTTAACCTTTAAAATGGCCACAGAGTTGACCTTGCGAAAGAAGGTTATAAATGTTAATCTTCCCCCAAGTGGAGCCAGTGGGGTACCCAGAAGATTGGCACTCTAGGAAGTGTCGGTTTCTTCAGAATGCTTAAGCAAACCATTTTGTTCTGAAAGTAGCAGCTTTAGCCAGCATGGATAGCAGGAAAGGCAAGTAATCTTCTTCTTTTACAAGGTATTTTTTATTGTCTTTTTAACACAGACAGGGTCACTTACATTTTGCAGTTCATATTCTCTTGTTTACTCACTTGCATTTGTCTGGATGAAGGCAATTTTTTCTTGTGGTATAAAAAAGGGAATATAAAGAAACCTGTAAACCTATTGTAGCACTACCCCCGAAGGAGCTTCTGGTTATTTTTCGGATTTGCACGTTACTTTCATAGCTTCGTTGTCAGGGTGGGAAAGTCCATAATAAATGCAATGTCCAAACAGATGTAAAACCTTCAACAGTTGGGTTTTATTTTTGCTGCAAGGTAACTTGAAGTAGAGAAAGTAGAAGGGAGGAGAAGAGTAGGGGAAGGTTCAGCCACAGACCTTTGGGAATGAACTTGGTCTCTGCCACAGACCTTTGAATGAACTTGGATGCGTCCAGGAATCCTCTGCCACAGGATTTCAAAGTCCCGAACCTCCAGCCGTGCAATAGAAGAGCCTTTAAGCCAGAACCGGCAGACTGCAGAGCTTTCAATGCAGTGGATCCCTCCTTAATTAGGTCACCAGGCCTCACCCGAGACGCTAGCACTTTGCCGGTCTCCTCCAGGGCAGGTCCTCCCCTGGTTCCCTTCATTAAGACAGCTTCCTCCCTTGTGGACAGACAGCTTGGGATCCCCTTTTAGGATTGCAGGCCCCAGCCAGCATAGCTGGGCCTACTCAACAGCGAAGCAACTCCGGGCCAACGTGGCCCCAAAGTCGAGTAAACACACATGCACCTCGCACCAAGAGGGCCACGATGCGAAGGACCCCATAAAATGGTGTCTGCCCCTTAAGTACCTCTTACCAGCATGCACAGCAGGGTCACCACTCCCACTGTACCGCTGCTGAGAAAGGACACCCAACCCACCATGGTACACCTGCGTTCCAACATAAGGCCGAAATGGCAACACCACCTGCAGACAACAAGGGAAACTACCAAGTAGTACCACAGCCAGAACAGAGGCAAATTTGTGTTAATCAAACAGGTCTGGGCCCAAATACCGGCCCAGACTTCACTTAAATTTGAAATAGTGCCCCCTAGATTTGGGGTGGGCGCTACATATAAATTGAAGACATTTGCATAATATTCAGTATAGTGTAGGTCTGTTAAATGTTGTTTGTAGGCTCAAGCTTAGACTCTGCAACTTTATCTGGTGCCAAGTCTAAAAATATAAAGCACTATTAGTTGCCAGCCTTGCTTTGCAATATCTTTCCTGGTGCCAAACAAAACAAATGATTTGCTTTTTGGCTCCAGATGTAGTATGGAAAGGCTTAAGCTGGTCATACACCAGTAGAATTATTATTATTATACAGGTTATATTTAGCGCCAACAGTTTGCGCAGCCCTTTACAACATGGGGCAAACAGTACAGTTATAATACAATTCAATACGGGAGGGATCAGAGGCCCCCGCCCGTTAGAGCCAACAATCTAGAAGGAAGGTCAAGTGGAACAAAAGTTAACAGTGGAGGGGGAATGATCAGATGGAGAAAATGAAAATACAGTTGTTAGGTGTGGGAGGCATAGGCTTCTCTGAAGGCTTCTCTTCTTTTGAAAACCCTTAAAATGTTGTCCACAGCAACTCCTTGAACAGAAACTTAGAGATAGTCAGGGCTTTTTTTCAGGGGGAACTTGGGGGAACTCAGTTCCACCACCTCTGGCTCAGACCCTTTGGTGCCTGCTCACCACAATCACTTGTAAACACAGAAGTCTGGTTTCTGTGTTTACAAGTGACAGCTCTGCACTCTGTGTGTAACCCCCTAAACTCTGCACTCTGTATGTAATGCAATCCTGGTATGTACTGCCCCTTTAAGACCCTTCTACTGTTTGTGAAATCTGAACGGGTCGTGGTTGAGTTCCTGCACCTATTTTCTGAGAAAAAAAGCTCTGGAGATAGTAAGCTGGTTTCCTTTTTGCCTAGAATGTGCACGAAAACCAATGATAAGAATATAATTTTTTTCTATTAAAATGTTCGATCCTGCTCCGGTGGTTGTTTTGAAAAACATATTTACTGGTGTATAGTCAGCTTTACCTGTTCTGGAGGTGTGGATACAAATGCAAACAGTCAAGGGCAACCACAACAAAAAGCGCTAGTTGGGACAGTCATGTATGGATACATTGATCTTTTCTGAAAAAATAGGATAAAACATGTGATAATTGATTGAATGTTGTAAATTTGAAACAATATCTCCTCGCATAGATGAATTGTTGGAAACTTGCTCCCCTCTGTGATAGTACTTTATGGAGGTGGTCAGAGGTAAGCAGGCTTGGTGAAGAAGCGCTGCGATGGTGAAACCCTCATGCGTCCCTTGGAGATCCACTAAAGCAGGGGGGGGGTAAGGGGGAACCCAGCACGTGTGGGACCAGATGGAAGGTGTGGAGCCTCGACCAAATCCCCAATGGTGGATGGCAGGACGACACGTTGGCTGTGGGACAGAGAGGGGACCAGAAGACAGCCGAAACACCTCCAAGAGAAGCCAACAAACAAAAACACCTGAGCGTGACATCAAACGCTCAGGGAGCCCAACTCCAAAACAAGGCTTTGAACACAGAGTGGTGGCGAGCAAGCAGAGGAGAAAGCTTGGCTGTTGTCTTGACAATGCGTTTCAGGGCGTGCCCCTTTTTCAAGTCATCAATGGCATCAATCACCAAACGCCACAATGAGAGAACACCAACCTTAGATTTTTTTACATGTTCCCATTCACATATCATAACTTAAAGGGGTTGTAAAGGATAATATTTTTTTAAATAGCAAATGCTATACTTACCTCCACTGTGCAGCTCGTTTTGCACAGAGTGGCCCCGAACCTGGTCTTCTGGGGTCCCTCGGCTGCCGTCTCAGCTCCTCCCCGCAAGAACTAACCCCCTTCATGGGAGCTCTCTCCCATGGGGATTAGTTCTTGCGGTTGCACTCCCCTGATACAGCCGGCCGCTATAGTGGCTCACTGTATCACTTGGCCCCGCCCTGGTGCGCCACATCAGTGCCGTTCGATTGGGGGGTCGGCTTGAGGAGAACACGGAGGCAGGTTGTCCAACAGGGCTTGAACGAACCAATCAGGGATCTGGTGACCGGAATGTTGACAGGTATGTTTTGCTGTCATCCGGTGACCTATGCTAAAACCTACTGGGAGGATTCTCTCCATTTATCCATCTAGCTCACCTAAAGTAATTGGCCTGTGGCAGAGGCCCTAGAGCCGGGTCTGTGAGAGAGATCTGTTCCTCCCAGAAAATCCTAAGTGACACTTCAGCTGCCAGGCTTGTGAGAGGGGTCTGTCCGGGGGCACTTTACCCACTCCGATAAGAGTACCGACGAATAACAGTTTGGTACTCTATTGAGCAAGTACTGCTCAATTAATATCCGGGCCTGACACTGCAAGGTTCTCCCTTTTCTTCATCAACCTGCTCTTCCCACTTAATGTTGATGTTGGCCGTGTTTGGCATGAAATAAAGCATTGGAAAACGCTTTATTCTCGGTCTGGACCTTCGCTCACTGCTTTGTTCTCCAACTGCCCCCATATGCCACATAAAAGTAACTCAATATGCCGATCCCAATAACAAATCAGCGGCTCCTTCGGGGGTAGCGCTACACACATATTGCAGAAAAGTAAACACAGTTTACTATTCTACAGTGATGAATGGACACAAGAGCAATCAGTGCCTATCGCTCACTGTGTTCCTGCAGAAAAGGAAGGGGCTGGTAAATAGGACATATTTACTGGCCTCTCTACTCTGCATCCTGAACAATCCCCCTGTGTGCCCAAAGCATCTTACGGGAGGAGGCAAGCCAGCAGCTCTATAAAAGGAAGGAGGGCACACAGGGGGTCCCGTATGCACAAACCAATCCCCTGAAGTACAGTTTGAGGGATAAAAAGCAGCACAAGCCTGCAGTGGTGCACAGGGAGCCACGAGAGTCGGCAAAAAGGCAGTATAGCCAGCCCACTGGCTGGAGAGGTACCCGGGGCCCCCCTTTTGAGCTGATAAGGCCAAGGCTTAGTACAGGAGGGCCTGCTGTCCTGCCTTATTAGTGGCTCTGACACCGATTAGCCATAACAATTATGACCGAAAAAAGTGTCACTTTAATTCGAAATGCTAATTTAGACTAGCATTTAGACCCTTCCACCATGCTGAGCTGCTTTTTGCAGTGTGTGCATGCACCTCAGAGTTGTGTGCAGGTTTCCTGACGAAAATGTTACCCCCCCCTGTACTATGCAGGCGCGGCGCTTGCGCAGTAAGAACTCAACTGAGCCTCCAAAAATAGCCGAAGATGTAGAGATGAGAGTCAGCTCTACATGACTCCTGGGTAGGGATGAGCCGAACACCCCCCGTTCGGTTCGCACCAGAACCTTCGAACGGACCGAACGTTCGCGCGAACATTTAGAACCCTATTGACGTCTATGGGACTCGAACGTTCGAATTCAAAAGTGCTCATTTTAAAGCCTAATATGCAAGTTATTGTTGTAAAACATCTTTGAGAACCCGGGACTTGCCCCAGGAAACATGTATCAATGGAAAAAAAGTTTTAAAAACGGTCGTTTTTTCAGGAGCAGTGATTTTAATGATGCTTAAATAAAAAAAAAAAAAAAAATGAAAAAATCCTTTAAATATTGTACCTGCTGGGTGTCTATAGTATGCCTGTGAAAATGTCTTTGAGAACCTGGGTTTTAGACTCCTGTTCCCACGGGCAAGACCCGGGTTCTCAAAGACGTTTTCACAGGCATACTATAGACACCCAGCAGGTACAATCACCTGCCTGCCAGTAGATTAGGAAGAACTGATCTAGCTAAACTATACAGTGTATAAATATATGTACAACACCTGGGATGTATATATAGCCTCTACACACTGTAACATTAACTGACTAGCCTGCCTGCTCTATCTACCTGCAAAAAATGACACTCTCTGTCCTCTCTTAACCACCGCAACACACTACACAAGGCCGACCTGCAGGCGGCCTTTTATAGTGTGGGGTGTGTACTAAACCCCCTGAGCCATAATTGGCCAAAGCCACCCTGGTTTTGGCCAATTATGGCTCTCCGTTTTTTGTGCGCTGTGATTGGCCAAGCATGCGGGTCATAGTGCATGCTTGGCCAATCATCAGCCAGCGATGCCGCAGTGAATTATGGTCTGTGAAACGTAACTCGAATTTGTCGCGAACGACCCGTTTTGTTCGTGTTTCGACGAACGATCGAACATAGGATGTTCGAGTCGAACATGAGTTTGACTCGAATACGAAGCTCATCCTGGGCACTGACTGTGACACATGCCACATGCTCCCGATGCTAGTGTTACTCTGCAAGGGGCAGGGGGATTTTAGCAATATGGTACACGTTTTAGTGGGGTACATTGCAAAAACCACCCTTTATTTGTTTTTACATGCCCCGCTAAGACGTGTACTTTATTGCTAAAATCACCCCCGTCCCTTGCAGAGTAGCACTAGCATCGGGAGCGTGCGGCATGTGTCATAGTCAGTGCACAGGCCCCGTGTAGAGCCGACTCTCAGCTCTACATCTTCAGCTATTTTCGGAGGCTCAGTTGAGTTCGTACTGAGCAAGTGCAGCGCCTGAGCAGTACAGGGGGGTCCTTATCCACCCAGGGGGAACTTATTCGGCAGAACACAGGCAGCTCTTAGAAGTGGATGTCAAAGGAGTGGCTGCAGGCAGGAGCGGGTGCACGGATATAAATGCGCAGTGTCTGCACGCAGCTCCAGCATCCCTCTGAATGAGCCCTAATACAATTTGGATAAAATTAATGATTAAGGGGGATATATGAATATCTTCTTTACACATTTTTAAAACTCCAATCGCATTGGTGAGACGCAGGTACTTTTAATATATGTTTGGCAAACAGGCTTATGCAATGACTTTTATTGATGTGCATTTCAGGAGCAGAGACAGGAACATTGATGAAATGTATTAAACTCTAATCGTGACTACTTACTTTGCATCCCACAGTGATCCCCCACTAATCAATCACTGCATGCAGGTTTACTCTGGATAAAGCCTTCTCGGGCTATGAGCAATGAATATTCCATATGACTCTCTGAAATATGTCACAGGACATTTGTGCAGAACTTGATAAATGAATCACATAGTTCCTCTGAAGCCTTCAGGCAGCACTGCTAGTTACAGAGGAAAAAACATCTAACGGCTAAACAAAAACAAGGCCGCTGACTCCTTTCTTGGGAAGATGCAATCCTTATATCTGGAGTGGTTGAGGAAGAATTTTCAGGATATGTTTGCATTAATAGTATAATTTAGAATATGCACCTAAAAAGAACTATATGTACCATTAAATGTAGAACTTTTATATATTTTTTTCCTTATAACTTTAAAGGCAATGTACGCAACTTATCTTAAAAGACAGTCATTTATAAAGATTATAAAGATCTATTAGAATAGTTGCTGTATTTCCACCTCTCGACTATGGACCAAGCCCGACCAATCCTAAAGGCCCATCATGCATCCACTGAGGTCACCTAAATGTAGATGGGGGCATCAAAGGTTGTCCAGCATTGGAAGTACAGCAGCTCTTGATTTTGTTGTGTTTTTAAAGCAAGACTGGCTTCTTTGTCATTTGTATAACATAATATATGGGATACCCTATTTACCTCTGATGAAGAAGTTTCCAAAATGTGTCAGGTCTGTACTGGTTTGTCATCGGTGCAAAGTTCAGCACTACAGAAAGTAATATCCAACCATGGGGCATCCTCCTGGATATGTATCCAAATGTTATATGTAATTTTTTTTTTAACATAATAGAATTATATGCATTTCCTTTAAAGTCCTAAGGGAAAAATATAGAAGTTCTGCATGTATCAAATAAAGGGATGTTGGCAATAGATGGAGTATTACAGACTTTATTTGTTATACAATATGTTCCATCAAAAGTCATCAGGCTTCATTGAAAATGTGCAGATTACCAACTTTTGGCGTGTTCCTCGACTATGCTTCTGCTTAATCCAAGCCTGCAAACACTTGTTACTGACCTTTGGCTTGTTTAAAGACTACATTTCTGATCCCTATCTGTTATATCTACCTTCTTGGCCCCCGGCTTGCTCTCCTTCTGGTGGGGCGATCCTGAGGCCCATGACATGGTACTAACACACAGCAAAACCCACCTCCACCATCAGGAGGCTCTTGCAAACACCTGTTAGTGCTTAGACTCTGCACCTTGGGTGAGCCCATGTCATCCGCCAGGGTGAACTGTTGCTGTACTTATCCAGCTGGTTGGTGGGAACCTCTCTACTGCTATAGCTACTGGCCTCTGAGCCTGACCATATTACGAATACGAAAAATAGGAATCCCCCAGGGTGGGGCTTTAGCAGTAACAGCTCATTGATTCAAAAAGCGTAATTATTAGCAATAAAAGTTTATTTATACAATAATTTCAAAAATATAAATGTTAAAAACAAAGTTCATAAGTGGGTGTCTGACTAGTCCACAGAGGTTCATTCAGGCCCTATGCGTTTCAAGACCTTGTCCCTTCATCAAAATATTGCAGGAATTGCCTTTGTACATAAAAAAGGGAAACATTGAAATTACATAGTACACATATCATACCCGTCACCATGTGTATTGAACTTATGACAAAGCCGGCAGACGTCAAAGCAGCAGCACCAAAGGCCCCTAATGGTGGAAAATGGGGGCGCACAATCAGGTTGGAGGCCTCCCTCTCTTCCAAGCAGACCCAAGTTAATCATGCAGGAGCACAAAGGAGTATATATTGCCCCTGCATAGGCAAAAATAATATATATATAAACGTACTTAAAATAAAAAAAAATTAAAAAGCTCAAGAACATTAATATGACTTGTCTAAGTATATTTTAGAATGTTTAAACAGAGTCTGACTCTGTTTAAACATTCCAAAATATACTTTTCATTATTTAATACACATAGTTACGCTGGCGGGACTTTGCGATATCCTATTTAGACAATTCATATTAATGTTCTTGAGCTTTTTGAGTTTTTTTTATATCAAGTACGATTATTTATATATATATTATTTTTGCCTATGCAGGGGCAATATATACTCCTTTGTGCTCCTGCGTGAGGACCATAGGGTTAATTGACTGTGCGTAACCATGAAGAGTTCACTATCAATGGAAATGTGTGGCACTAGTAAAGCAGATCTTGGACCGGTAGGTCCGCTAACCCAGCCTTTGGCAATGTAGACTTGCGTCTGTTGTGACAGCAGATGACCTGCTCACTCATCCAGGCAGTGCACTGGGAATCAGTCGGAGGCAGACATATTAGCTCCGGGTCTTGCTCTGGGTCTGGAGCAATAGCCACTCATCCAGTCTGCTCTCTAAAGCAGCAACTCCGTGTGCCTTTCGCAAGATGGATACAGCAGTTTTTCAAGGAAACCATTGAGCATGTGCAGACGTGCAAGTTTGCATCAAGGGTGACGTGGTATCGTGTGATGCACCGTCATCACCCTTGTATATAGTCTACAATAGTGTAATGGCCACATCATGTCTGAGGTCAAAGAAGGAAATTCTCCTGTGTTATGTGTGCTCTGGCAAAGGCTTATTCAAGTTGGGCGTGTTCATTTATGGAATGGATCACTTCTTTAATTGATGGTGCATTTGACAATTTCCAATTGCAGGCAATGGAAAGTCTCGCTGCTATAAAAAAGTGGGTTTCCAACTTCATCATTGCCCACACACAATTGCCCACACACAATAGTTTTTAAAAAATGCTCTAGCAAAGCGCGGTGACGTACAACACGTACGATGGCACTATAAAGGGGAAGTTCCATGCGGATGACGCCACCCTTGGGGCTGCTTTAGCTGATTTCCTGTTATTAAAAGACGATTTGCGCTTTTCTGTCTGTTACAGCGTGATGAATGTGTTTACTCCATTATGAATGGTAGTTTTACCAGAACGAGTGCTCCCGTCTCATAAATTGCTTTTGAGCATGCACGGGTTTTTAACGTCGTTTTAGCACACACACGGTCATTTTTTACAACCCGAAAAACGTCATAGTTTAAAACGTCGTTAAAAAATGCAGCATGTTCGAAAAAAAATGTTGTTATTCAGAACCCGAAAAATGATGTGAAGCCCACACACGATCATTTTAAATGACATTTTTTTTAAAAGTCGTTTTTTTCATGCTGAAAAATTGATCGTGTGTAAGGGGCATTAGACCCAGATTAATTTTAGGATCACACAATATGTCCAGATCAATGACAGTTGAAAGGAGTCTGAAGACTTGGGACCAAAAGGAACGCAAGGCCGGGCACTGGCACCAGATATGAAGGAGAGATCCATTCATTCCACATTGTCTCAAACAGAAAGGAGATTGAGTAGAGCCGATTGCGGCTACGTTTTGTGGGGTATAGTACCAAAGGTATATGAGCTTTTGTAGAGACGCCCAGTGGGTAATAGCCCAGAAGTATTTTAGGGGTAGGGTTTGGGTTTGTTGCCATTGCTTTAGTGTGGAAGAAAAGGAGAGAGATTGTTCCTAGGAAACAAATTGGTAAAGGTTTCAAGTTAGATGGAGTAGATAGATAGCTTTTTACATTTTAAATCACTAATATAAAGTCTATTTAAATTTACTAGTCCATTCCACACCACCTTCTCCACTGAACAACATTGCTGCTGTCTATGGGTGGCTATGTTGCTACTCCCACGATGCAGTGGCGTGACTGTTGTCTTCCCAGCACAGGAAGTGTGTTAGCTCCTGGCGCGAGGTATGTGTGTGTGATTCCAGCCCCGGGACCACGTTGGTCCGAGGTTGCATCTCTATTGAGTAGGCCCAGCTTTGCTGGCTGGGGCCTATGATTCTAAAGGGGATCCCAAGCTGTCCATCCAAGTGAGGGAAGCGCTTAACGAAGGAAACCGGGGGAGGACCTGCCCTGGAATAGACCAAGCTAATGTCTCGGGATAGGCCTGGTGACTTCGTTATGCAGGGATCCACAGCTCTACTTGTCTTACAGTTTGCCGGATCGGCTTAAAGGCTCTTTACTGTAAGGCTGGAAGTTCAGGACTTAAATCCTGTGGCAGAGGAGTCCTGGCTATCCATGATCATTCTCAGACGGTCTGCGGCAGAGACTGTTCTTATACTGGTTCGTGCATCATCCCGGCTGCTAGGCCATCTGAGAGGGGTCTATCCGGGTGGGCAATATCCACTTAAGAGGGAGTGGTGACTGACTGATTGGAACTTTAGATATTTATGTGCGGGGTACCTGAACCTTCCCCTTCTCTCTATACTCTCCACTAGTTTTATGCAGCAAAAATAAAACCAGTTGAAGGTTTTACATCTTGTGTGGACATTGCAATTTCTATAGACTTTCTTCCCCTGAAAACGAACTTAGAGGTAATGTGCAAAACCCAAATCTAAACCAGCAGCTCCTACGGGGGTAGTTCTACAGTTAAAACAGTAAAAGTTTTTGCTTCGTATCCATCGACATTGTCGGTAAAAGTCGGGTCCACTAAGGGCTCAATTGTTGAACAATCTTTCCCAAAAAATTACCAGTTTCGGACGAAATTCTGTATGGCTATCAAAAGATAGATAAAAGCAGCACATGTAGCTAATCAGTTGTATTTATGTGCTCACAATGTACATGCTGATAGGAGGAAAGACGAAAGTAACAAAGAGATGAGTCTGCTGCTTCTCTATTCACTGTCCAGTCACAGGCTGGGGGAAGGACAAGACCTGTGTTGCTTATGTGAAACAGAGAAAAAAACAGGTCTCCTGTCCTGTCAGGCAGGGTTGTGCTATATGCCAGGGCAGTGTAAATCTTAGAGCTGGATTGACGAAAATAAAATAAAAATCGTTTGGCAGGTAAAACAGCAACCTTATACAGTATGTATTGTTTTTATTGTATGTATTACTGTCTTTTACCCTTGCAATAATTTCTCATTTAAAGCCAAACTATAGACAAAGTTAAATGCCATTTACAGCCTGTTTTATTTTACCCCCCCCAGAAAGATACTAGAAAGCAAATGACTGTATAAATTAATCATACCATAAGGGCATTGTAGTTTCTGGAGCAGACCGCTTTGTGCAGAGCCGTGGTGCCATCTCGGGCTCGGAAGTCAATGTGGGCCCCTCCAAGGCACAGCATCCTAATCACATCCACAGTTATTTCAAGTTGTGAGGCCATGGTGAGCGGCGTCTCTAAAAGCAAAAAAGAAAAACACTGTATCAGCTATTCAATGTTTAAAAACAATTGTATTCCTGGTTTTAAGGGGAATTTTACCATTCTTACTCAAGGCCAAACCTTTGTCAGGTTTTATTGCAATGCTTGGTTGGAAGGTCTCCCACACTTTCTGTCTGGTCATTTGTATTGGATGTGAAGGAAAATCTCCCCAACATGGACAATGACAACAATAAAAAGACAGACAGACAGACCGACCGATGTTGGTCTTCCCGACTCTAGTTGACATTCCACTTTAAAGTGGACTAAGCACTAAAAAAAAAAAAAAAGTATACATTTCTTAACCTTTTCTAGAATCCCATGATAAGACTAAAGCCCTGTACACACGATCGGTTTGTCGGATGAAAACGGACCGATGGACCGTTTTCATCCGACAAACCGATCGTGTGTGGGCCCCATCAGTTTGTTTTCCATCGGTGAAAAAAAATAGAACATGCTTTACATTTTCCCTATGGATAAAAAACTGATAGAAAAAAAAAACGATTGTCTGTGTGGAAGTCCAACGCTCAAAAATCTACGCATGCTCAGAATCAAGTCGACGCATGCTCGGAAGCATTGAACTTCATTTTTCTCAGCATGTCGTAGTGTTTTTTGTCACCGCGTTTGGACACGGTTGGATTTTTGACCGTAGGTGTGTAGGCAAGACTGATGAAAGTCAGCTTCATCGGATATCCAACGAAAAAATCCATTGGATTAGATTCCATCAGATATCCGATCGTGTGTACAGGGCTTTAGAGGCATCAGTCACACCTAAACAAGCAAAATATAAGCTGGGCTCTAAGGTAGAGATTTTAGTTATTCTCCTTTCCTTTTTATTTTTTTTATTTTTTTTTTAACATGGGCAGAGGTGGGACTAATAAATAGAATCACCTTACTTTTTTGGAGCAATATCTGCTTTAAGCATAAATGGGACCAATACTTGGACTAAGGGCTCTTTCACACTGAGCGCCCGTACAGGTCCGTCTGTCAGGTTTTTTTTTGCGGACCTGTACGGGCGCTCCGTGCTCCTCTATGGAGCCGCAGATGTCAGCGATGACATGCCCGCTGACATCCGACCCGTTCCGATCCGCCAAAGTGTGGCGGAGGAAAAACCTACTTTTCCTTCCATCTGGCAGATCAGATCAGGTGAACACGGAAATACAGTCCGTGTTCATCCGATCCCCCCATAGGGGGGAGCGGAGAAAAGACAGGGCGGTCCCTGCACAGTGTGCGGGGACCGCCCTGTCATCCGCCGGCTCAGCGGGGATCAGCGGAGCGATCCCCGCTGAGCGAGCGGAGGTGCACAGGGCGGATCATTACTGATCATTACTGATCCGCCCAGTGTGAAAGAGGCCTAAATTAGAACAAAATATAATTCCCACTCCTTCTTTGTCTATATAGGTACATTCAATGTATACCAACTTTGCTAGGAAAACTTTCATCATATCAAATTATGACAACACAGTGTGGAGCTTAGAAAAGATGAGACAAAGCATAACCTCAGAGTCTATTTCTCTCTAACCCATGTATTGATTATTATTTTTTAAGGGTTATGTCTACTACTTCTACTCCACAAGTCCTTTTAAAATGGAATATCCTGGAAGGTAGAAAACCCATCTTTGACAACTTTAAGTGGCACAATTGTGCCAGGGCCACCTGTCAAATTATAGCAGAACCCCAGTCCTGCAGTTATTTAAAGTTTTTCCACAAAAATATAAAATAAGTATTGTAGTAAAAGTCATTGATTTAAATCCAATCACTAAAATCTAATAAATATCTTTAAGTTTTTATGCAGTTTTTAAAGTTTTTTTTCTCTACTTATTATTCCATTAAAATGTAAAAAAGAGAACCTACAAATAAAGAGTGTTTATATTCACCTGCCCTGCAACCCATTCCTCTGATCTTCACTGTATTCAAGAGCTGCAACCTCTGGAAGAATCTCCATATCCACCACGTTCAGAAATGTTGGATGTCTGTGTCCCCTGACATAAATTGTGGTTTCCTCTAATGAGGCTTACGCCATTACTGTACCCAGGGCCGTCTTAATAGCATCATGGGCCCCTGGGCAAAGTAATGCTCTGGGGCCCCAACAATGATGACAGTGAAGGTAAACAGACATAAAGTAGGTAGGAGGCAGACTGCCTCCCCTGTGTATCGATCACTCTCAGTGCCATCATGGGGCCCCCAATTTCGGGGCAGCGTGGGCTCAAGGACCAGCTGCTTTGGGGAAAGTGCAGAGGCCCCCCATGCAGCTGGGGCCCCTGGGCAGGGCACTCATTAAAGCGGGGGTTCACCCAAAAAAAAAATGAATTGCATCTGGCAGAGCCAGCATACTAAGGACATTACATTTCGGCATTTTTTTTTCTCAGTACATACCTTTATATCCTGATGTTCTCCAGGGCTTCCGGGTTCCGATGACTGCGCGACTGGGCGTTCCTAACCTTCCGTTCGATGATTGACGTCTTGTGAAACAGGTGACCTGTCGCGTCACGCGCGTCGGGAAAGAGCCGAGCTGCGAGTCGGCACTATATGGCGCCTGCGCAGTCAGCACTACACGGCGGGCGCAGGCGTCGTATAGTGCCGACTCTTAGCTCGGGTATTTCCTGGAAATCTGGTGACGTGCGTTGTGCGACAGGTCACCTGTTTCACAAGCCGTCAATCATCCAACGAAAGGATAGGAACGCCCAGTCCCGCAATCATCGGAAGCCTGAGGCAGGGATAGGAACGCCCAGTCCCGGAGTCGTCAGAACGCGGAAGCCCTGGACAAAATCCGGATATAAGTACAGAGCAAAAAAAATAAAAAAATGCCAAAATGTAATGTCCTTACTATTGTACTTTTTAATGTAAAATCGTTTTTAGGGTGAACCTCCACATTAAGACAGCCCTGACTGTACCCTGTAATGCCACATACTATGGTTCCCTCCAGTTTACTGTGCCCTGTAGTGCCGTAGTAGTCAAGAAGGAACCCCCGAGGCTGTTAATAGGTTAAAACCTTGGTTAAGTAGAATGGTGTGATGGGGTCATCTCTATAAACTACTGGGTGAGAAATTATTGGGTTGTATGACCTAACGAATGTTGTACCTATGGCATCAGGCTGGCTGGTTTTCCCCCCTATTGTTTTTGGTTTTCCCCCTGTTCTTTGTTCCTTTTTTGCCCCCCTTCTTTTATTATTTTTGATTATTTTACCCCCTTTTTTTATGTCTAAAGTGCCTACAGTTGGAATACCAGATGTACGGAAAGATCGCATCAGAACTATTACTGTGTTGATGTATTGCTCCTTGGCTTTAGGCTGGGTTCACACTACTACACTACTTTCATCCTACTTTGCTCTGTGTTCAATGTTTCCCTATGAGAGCGTCTTGTAGCGTCCTACACAAGTCGGTCCGACTTTGAAAATGCTCCCTGTACTACTTTTGGTCCTACATTGATCCTACTTCAGGCCCATTGAATATCATTGAAGTCGGACCAAAGTAGTATCCTGTTCATGAAAGTAGGATGGATGTAGGACCAATGTAGGATACATGTAGGACCAATGTAGCAGAGCAAAGTAGGATGAAAGTAGTGTAGTAGTGTGAACCCAGCCTGATGCTTGACTAGCTTTGCCCCGGGTGTGGCATTGCTTTCTTTAGGGCATTTATATGCGATGTACATGTCTGTTATTTTGTACTGCTACTGTTTTTCTTTTTTTTCGAAATAAAAACTTTACTGATTTAAAAAAAAAAAGAAGGAACCCCCGAATGCTGCAAATGACCAGACATTCAACCTACTTGCACGTTGAATATGAAGAGGCTGTTGTTCTGCAGAAGTAGGAGGCAGGACATGTGAGAATAACCCCTCTTCTTTTTCACATTGTGCTTATCTAAAAAAAAAATTAACTGACAATTTCAACTAAAAAATATTCCTGCCAATATTACCATGAGGATCCTTTGCCAGCCACCTCCTAGTATGGGGTGATAATAGTTTCCCAGATGTGCTCCATTGGAGACCTCAGCAAGGATATTTTCTTAACTACCCCATGATGTCACTCAACATAGCTCTGCCAAGAGTCTAGAACAGTTCAAGAAAGTCAAATCACGTCATCTTCCCCTTACATCTAATTTATACCAAAACAAGCATTGCCATATATTTGAAGTAAATAAACATTTGTTTTTCGCAAAAGCATTGAGCACAGAACCACATTGTGCTTGATTACATAAATATGTCCCAGACAACAAGCTATTCGATTTTCTAGCACAGACACAAAACAAGACATCTAACTGCTAAACATCCCATAAATTATCAAACTCTGAGCCAAAAACTACGACAGTTCTTGTTTTAGAGTCAGATTTCAATGCCAAAAACACAATAGAAAAACAATCAAAATATAAAAATATCACGAAAGCAATTTATTTTTCATTTCCACTTGTACAACAACATTTCTGGGACTATTATAAAAGGTTATATCAATTTGGCACCCCTGCCTGCTTCGGGAATGGAGGATTACATGATAAATATACAGTATATAAAGTGGGTATAAAGTACGCTTTAAACAACATAGCATGTCCCTTCACTTTAAGCAGTGTCATTGTAGGGACCCCTCCGGTTTGAAATTTTGGGGGTGTGGACAGGATCCACGCCTCTTGGAGTGGTTAGGGAGGTATCCAAAAGGGAAACCAAATGGTTTTATCTCTTAGACAGTATGACCCCCTAAGGGGTTGAAAGTAGAATTAAATTTTAATAGCTGTATTAACGATTATTGGGAGTGGATTAGTGTTTGAGCCGGTTTAGAATTCAAATAACATGGATGGAGTGTAGAATTTATATGTGTTTAATAACTAATTAACTTCCTAATATTCAGAGTATTAATATAAATATGTACAGCTTTTGCATGATTTTTATGTATCAATTTGTATGGGATTTAATGAGTAATTTAATGGTTTATAGTAAACTTAACAATGTGTAATTGGATTAATAGTATTCAGAAGCAATGTTTTAATATGGTGTATCATACTAAATATGTTGAAGTGCTGACCTCCTATTACTTTACTCAGATGGAAAATGCGATCAACGGCACTGGAGAAATCCAGGACTGCAATATCTGGAAGGGTTAGATCTGGGTGGTCGGATGTCTCTAAGAGCTGTGCTGCCACGCCGTTTGGCCACACCCTCAGACGAAACACATCAGGGTGGGATCATACAGCAAGCTGAGGGGACATCAACACATGGGCTGGAGGTGTCGTGGACTAGGACCACAAGTGTGGTGAGATGCAAAACTCTGTTCCCAGACTATCCGGGTTGATGTGCTGGCTCACTGTGACTATGATGAGATGGGCATTGCTATTGATGCAATTTTGTGAGTATATTTATTGGGGATTTTTAAAGCGGTTGTATAACCGCAATGATTTTTATTTTGTTTTCCACCTGAAAAGGCAAAAGCCATAATGAGCTAGTATGCACAGCATACTAGCTCATTATTAAATACTTACCTCCGAACGTGGTGTAGAGAACTTACCTGGTCCACGCCGAGCGAGATGTCATCTTGCGTCGGCGTGTCTTCCGGGTATCGCCGCTCCAGCGCTGTGGTTGGCTGGAGCGGCAATGTCGTCACTCCCGCGGCTGCCGGACTTTTAGCCAAGGCTCCCCGCTGCGCATTGCGAGGGGAATATCTCCTAAACAGTACAGGTTTAAGCCTTATTATAGGCTTTCCTGTAGGTCAAAGTGGTAGTAATGACTTTACTACCACTTTAATTCAAATAAAGGATCTTAAACTGGATTACGCTATGTGGGCTATCTTTTCCCTTTAAATGCAAATACGTTTATCTACTTATGGTGGTAGTTTCCAAAGATTGCCATCCAGTAGAATTATGGCAAAAGCAGTTGGTGAGTATTGACCATAAGGGGAGTAGTGGATTTCACATGTTTACTGTGGTTGTAGAAAATATGAAGCACCTCAAATTTTTAATTTACTGCAGCTGTTTATGATACAAATTTTTTTTTTTTGTATGGACTTTAATACGGTTTATTCGTTTTGCACTTTAAGGTGAACTTACATATAGTTACATAGGGCCAGATCCACAGACATTTACACTTGCGCCGCGTATCAGAGATACGCTACGCTGCTGTACCTTACCTGGCGTACTTTCAAATCCTCAAAGATTTTGCGCCGTAAGATATGGCGGCGTAGTGTATTTCTGGCAGCGGAATTCAAATCGGCGGGTAGGGGGCGTGATTCATTTAAATGAAGCACGTCCCCGTGCCGATTTAACTGCGCATGCTCTGTTTCGAAATTTTGAACTTAGACGTGACTTACGTCCATCCCTATTCACAGACGACTTACGCAAAAAAAATAAAAAAATTAACCCCTTTTTTGGCCGCTAGCGGGGGTTAAAACCACACCGATAGTGGCCGAACACCAGCGCAATTCTGATGGTATAACGCTGCTAAAAATAGCCACCGCACCTCCCGCCCCAGTGTGAAAGGGGCCTTAGTCTGGTTGAAAAAAGACACTGAAAAAAGTCCATCTACTGTAGTTCAACCAATAAAGATAAAACTCAACAAAAATGAAAACAAAACTTTTTTTTCCTGGAAGGGAACAGTTGTTTCTGTGTATGATATTATTGTTACATTTATGGGATAGCGCTACCAGGAAGAAACTTTTTTGTTTTGTAAACTTTTGAGCACAACTGTTAAAGACCTGGACTGTGCAAAGGTTAAACAGTCTTCTAACATTACCTTACATTGAAGCAGCTAGGATGCTGCTGCCCATAACAACCAGATTAATTGGAAGGGACAACTGAGAAAATTATCAATTTTCCATAAATTATTGCCAGTTTAAAAACCTGGGAAAATGCTGGGAACAAAGATCATTGGCACCACGGCCCCTTTACAAGGCAGTAATCCCACGCCAAGGACTGGCTGAAAAGGTCCAAGGACCAGTGGATGAAGTCACCCTATCTGACCCCACCATGTAGCACCCGGCAATTGACCTGGGCCCCTGTGTCACACGGGTGCCAGGTGTTTGGCTGGACTATCTAAACCCTATCCTGTAACCACATGGAAGACGTGAAACCTTGCACAGTAAATGTTCCCAACCAGTGTGGGTCGTTGCTATTGGTGACCAGGAGAATGGTGAGTAAAGGGTTTACAACCTGCCATTCATGCACATGTGGCAGAAAGTTATGTTCTGCTTGTGCTAAGATGTGACTGGGCAAAGAGGTAGCCCCTGGACAGCCCTGTCTTGTAGCCCTCAGATAATATCACCAAAATAAGTGTTCCCATTAGAACAGTGGTTCTCAACCGTGCTAGTGCCGTGACCCCTTGATACATTTTCCAAAGTTGTAGGGACCCCTAACAGAAATTTTTTTTTCGTAGCGTGGGTTGTCAGCACCCAAGGCAGGCCAAGTAATTTGCGCCCCTAACACACGGACATTTAGCACTCCCTGGGTCCCTTCCACTTGTATAGTATTAAAACCCCTTATGGTACATTTTTGACTGTACCATTCTTTCTCTTTGTTCTCCTTTCTTTCCTTCTTCCCCTTTATCTCTCTATATCCTAATGTCTTGTTTTTTTCTCCCAATCCCTCTCTCTAGCTTTTTTTTTCTTTCTATTATTCTTTCTCTCCCTATTTCTTTGTTCCACCCCCTCTTTTTCTCTCCTTTTCATGTATTCTTTGTATTCCTCCTCTTACTCCTTGGTGAAGGGAATGAGATGAGGGGCAGTGCTGGTAAGGGGTGGGATCAGTGGCAGTGCTGGTAAGGGGTGGGATCAGTGGCAGTGCTGGTGGGGGGTGGGATCAGTGGCAGTGCTGGTGGGGGGTGGGATCAGTGGCAGTGCTGGTGAGGGGTGGGATCAGTGGCAGTGCTGGTGAGGGGTGGGATCAGTGGCAGTGTTGGCGGGGAGTTGGGATCAGTGACAATGCTGGGGGAGTTTTTAGCCAACTTAGGTGCTCTTGATCAAGGTCATCTGCCGATCTGAGAACTGTAGTGGGGACTTTTAATGGCAACTATAATCACAGGTTGTGTTACTCACTGTGTTTCTGTCTTGGTCGCAAAAAGGCTAGGAAAGTGGTACGGGCTTCAGGAACAGCCGAGGATTCGGTGACCCCTGGCAAATTGCCATTTGACCCCCAGGTTGATAACCACTGCATTAGAAGATTTCCTATATCTGATATAGCCTTACTTTCACTCCCATTATTTTGGTCACTATCACAAATAAAGAGGAAAACAATATTTATATTGGGAACACAGTAGAAATAAAAACCCCACAACGATTCTACTCCTTCCACATTCTATAAAAAAAACTGCCTTAGAGCTCATGCACAAAATAAAAAATACTGCGTTCAGCTCCATAAATCCTAAAGTTTTTTATGGTTTAGCTACAGTATATTGTGTAGTGCTTACCCCCAAAGGGGCCGATACAGTGTGGAGGAATCCAGGCACACCACAACAGTTCACTCAATCTGGCTCAATCAGACATGGGGAGGTATTTTCTTTCTTTATTTCTTTAAAGTTTTAACTTGTAACTGGGAGGAACAGGGGGAATGGGATACTTCAAAATGCTTGAGGGCTGAGGACACCTCTTTCTAATGGCAGCACAGTCATTATGTCAGTTTAAAGTAGACAGGATGGGGCAGATCCACAAAGGAAGTACGCCGGCGTATCTACTGATACGCCGGCGTACTTTCAAATTTCCCGCGTTGTATCTTTGTTTTGAATCCTCAAAACAAGATACGACAGCATCTGGGTTAGATCCGACAGGCGTAAGTCTTTGTACGCCTTCGGATCGTAGATGCTATTCTTCGGCGTCCACTGGGTGGCGTTCCCGTCGTAATCTGCATCGAGTATGCAAATTGGCCATTTCCGATGATCCACAAACGTACGAGCAGCCGTCGCATTCTTTTACGTCGTTTCCGTTCGGCTTTTTTCGGCGTATAGTTAAAGCTGCTATTTGGTGGCGTACGCAATGTTAAGTATGGCCGTCATTCCCGCGTCGAATTTGAAAATATTTTTTTTTGTTTGCGTAAGTCGTCCGTGAATGGGGTTGGACGTAATTTACGTCCACGTCAAAACAATGACGTCCTTGCGATGTCATTTAGCGCAATGCACGGCGGGAAATTTAGGGACCGTGCATGCGCAGTTCGTTTGGCGCGGGACGCGCTTCATTTAAATGAAACACGCCCCCTACTCGACAATTTGAATTACGCTCCGTTACGCCGCGAGAGATACACTACGCTGCCGTAACTTACGGCGCAAATTCTTTCTGGATTCAAAGCTTTGAAAATTAAGTTAAAGCGGCGTAGCGCATCTCACATACGCTGCGCCCATGCAATTGTACGTGAATCTGCCCCGATAAGTTTAAAACACTTGCAGCAGAGAACCACAATCTTGAACAGATCCAGGAAAAACTTAAACAGCCTCTATCCATCACTGTGAATCATGGGTACTGCAGCTCAGTAACCAAGCTTTAATCACAGACCCGATTAGAGAGATACCAACCAAGTAGTCCAGCAGCCAGTCCTAGATGGCTCCGGGGCAAGCAGCCCCCCTAAAGCGCCAACAATCCATCCTCAGGTAGGTAGGACCAGGTACGAACTTTATCACCTTCTCTGACCATCTACTGGGCACACCTCTCCAGGGATTGGTCAGAGGGTAGTAAATATTCAAGCTGAGGATCTGTATCTTCACGCCCCAAGCTCTGGAAGTTTCTCAACAGATCTAGGGGAAAGCAATCAATCCCACAGCTTGTGGAGCCACAGCAGTCCAAAGCAGACAATCCAACTCCTCTGACTACAGAGTAAGCCAAAAGCTAAATGTCCTTAGTAACCCAACTAGAAGGGTGCTACATCTGTATTGTAAGGGCCCATGCACACAGCTACATTACATTTACGTTGTACATCAGCAAACCTGCTATCTGTAAAAACAAAAATACAAAAATCTGAATCTCCAGTCAATAATTTACACATGTAAGCTTCTAAATACACGTAAACTGTCTATGCATACACATGTAAAGAAGAATTTTTAAATACGTTAACGCATATAAACATGTGGCAAGCCAGAACTTTGTGATCATTGGGTGCATTTTTATATGCACGCAGCCAGGGCCGGCCTTAGGTGTTCAGGCGCCCTGTGCGAGCGAATCCTGTGGCGCCCCCCCATCTAGATAGATAGATAGATAGATAGATAGATAGATAGATTTTAAAAAATGAGAAAGAAAGAAAGAAAGAGAGGAGAAAGAGAGGAGAAAGAAAGAAAGGGAGGAGAAAGAAAGAAAGAAAGAAAGAAAGAAAGAAAGAAAGAAAGAAAGAAAGAAAGAAAGAAAGAAAGAAAGAAAGAAAGAAAGGGAGGAGAAATAAAGGAAGAAAGAAAGGGAGGAGAAAGACAGAAAGGGAGGAGAAAGGGAGGAGAAAGAAAGAAAGTCAGAAAGGGAGGAGAAAGAAAGAAAGGGAGGAGAAAGAAAGAAAGAAAGGGAGGAGAAAGAAAGGAAGGAAGAAAGAAAGGGAGGAGAAAGAAAGAAAGGGAGGAGAAAGAAAGAAAGGGAGGAGAAAGAAAGAAAGGGAGAAAGAAAGAGAGGAGAAAGAAAGAAAGAAAGAAAGAAAGAAAGAAAGAAAGAAAGAAAGAAAGAAAGAAAGAAAGAAAGAAAGGGAGGAGAAAGAAAGAAAGGGAGGAGAAAGAAAGAAAGGGAGAAAGAAAGGGAGGAGAAAGAAAGAAAGGGAGAAAGAAAGGGAGGAGAAAGAAAGAAAGGGAGAAAGAAAGGGAGGAGAAAGAAAGAAAGAAAGAAAGAAAGAGAAAAAGAAAGAAAGAAAGGGAGGAGAAAGAAAGAAAGAGAGGAGAAAGAAAGAAAGGGATGAGAAAGAAAGAAAGAGAGGAGAAAGAAAGAAAGAGAGGAGAAAGAAAGAAAGAAAGAAAGAAAGAAAGAAAGAAAGAAAGAGATGAGAAAGAAAGAAAGAAAGGGATGAGAAAGAAAGAAATAAAGAAAGGGAGGAGAAAGAAAGAAAGAGAGGAGAAAGAAAGGGAGGAGAAAGAAAGAAAGAGAGGAGAAAGAAAGAAAGAAAGAGAAAAAGAAAGAAAGAAAGGGAGGAGAAAGAAAGAAAGAGAGGAGAAAGAAAGAAAGGGAGGAGAGAGAAAGAAAGAGAGAAAGAAAGAAAGAAAGAAAGGGATGAGAAAGAAAGAAAGAAAGAGAGGAGAAAGAAAGAAAGAAAGAAAGAAAGAAAGAAATAAAGAAAGAAAGAAAGAAAGAAAGAAAGAAAGAAAGAAAGAAAGGGAGGAGAAAGAAAGAAAGAAAGAGAGGAGAAAGAAAGAAAGGGAGGAGAGAGAAAGAAAGAAAGAAAGAAAGAAAGAAAGAAAGAAAGAAAGGGAGGAAAGAAAGAAAAAAAAAAAGAAAGAAAGAAAAAAAGAAAGGAAGGAGAAAGAAAGAAAGAAAGAAAGGGAGGAGAAAGAAAGAAAGGGAGGGAGGAGAAAGAAAGAAAGAAATGGAGGAGAAAGAAAGAAAAAATGATAGATAGATAGATAGATAGATAGATAGATAGATAGATAGATAGATAGATAGATAAAAAGTTGGATGGATGGATGGATAGATAGATAAAAAGATAGATAATAGATAGATAGATAGATAGATAGATAGATAAAAAGATAGATAATAGATAGATAGATAAAAAGATAGATAGATAGATAGATAGATAGATAGATAAAAAGATAGACAGATAGATAATAAATAGATAGATAGATAGATAGATAGATAGATAGATAGATAGATAGATAGATAGATAATAGATAGATAGATAAAAAGATAGATAGAAGGAAGAAAGATAGATAGAAAGAAACAAAGGCAAGATAGATAGACAGACAGACAGACAAAGAAAGATAGATAATAGGGAGAGAGAGAGAGAGAAGGGAATGAAGACCACCCCTACATCAGTGTACAGTGTACTCACTCAGAGGCAGGAGGGACTGGATGGATATCACACTCCTCCATCTTTCCCTTCTGTTTGCTGTGCTTGAAAATTCCCGCCCACATCCCTTGTATGCCGGGGAGAGTGGGCGGGGCAGACACAAGGAAAGGAGGAGAGGAGGGGGAGGAGTAAAAGCAGCTCCTCTCCTCTAACTGGCTGTGCGGGCAAGCAAGGGGAGGGGAGAGATGTCAGAGCTGGCTGTGATACGCCCAGCTCATCTCTCTCTCTCTGGAGCTCTCAATGAGCTCCGATCTCCCTGCTTATCTGTCCAACTCACGGCTGGGTGCTGTGCTGGTGGCAGAGCTTGCTGCGAGCTGTGATGGCCGCACGGCGCCCTATGTTGCCCAGGGCGCTCTGTGCGGTCGCACAGCTCGCACACCGCAAAGGCCGGCCCTGCACGCAGCTGCCAGAAAGATCCTGCGTCAATAAGAGTGCATTAATTGGGGCCATGTGTGTGAGCCGTTAGATACACCTTAAAAGCATGTTTAAGGGCTATAGGTTTGTAGGCTGTAGGGCATTTAAGCAAGTTTTTTATTTATTTTTAGATCAGACACCTTGATGAGCCCTATGAGGCCCTTGGTTTCTTAGGTTGTGTTGTTAGTGAGTGAGAAAGGAAATGATATATATCCATATTACACACGATATGGCATTTGTATATGTGCAGTGATTTTACTTACCTCCTGTTTCTGAATCATGATAGTTTGGGTCTAGGCCTTTATCAAGCAACCTGGCCACCTTCTCTGCAGAACCGTGTTGAATATATTCCAAAAATTTCTTCAGACCAGCCTGTATGGAAGTAAAAGAACATCTCATCATAAACAGTTTTTACTTTGCACATGTTCAATCAAAACATCAAATACATTAAAATTACTAATGCTAAATGTCACCTTAACATAGTGGTCCCCAACCCCCATACCCCAAACTGGTCTCAGTCCATGACGTGTTAGGAACCAGGCTGCGCAGCAGGAGGTGAGCAGCGGTAAAGATTGCGAAGCATTATCTGTATTTAAAATAATTCCCCAGCGGCGGCATTATATAGTGATAGGAGCAGTGGTGTATTTAGGTTTTGTGCTGCCCCAGGCCTGACTAAAATTGTGCAACCCCTAATTTAAATTATGATCCACCCCTTCCTGTAAAGGTTACTCCCCTTCCTGTTTAAGACTTGCCCTGAAATTTTTCCAGTGGGGACACTAGTTCTAAGGGCCTTGGGGGCAGGGGGGGGGGGTTCCCTTAATCTGCAGAAATTTCCTCTCACTTCCTGTTTGGCTATGGGGCAGAAAATAAAGAGAAATTAACTTTAAGCACAAATGTCTGCAAAAATTTTGGAGGACTAAGAGGACATAACCATGCCAGTGGTGCAGCAGATAACATATAGCACAGTGATGAAGGTCTGTGGTCCAGGTAGTGAGCAAAGGAAGGATTGGGGGCAGGAACAAATAAATCCATCTGTTTATTTTTCTCATTAGCAATTAACAGAAATAAAATTAAGATTCCTTAATTTGTACAACTGATACAAGAAAAGGATTGCAGGAGAGTCCTACTACCTAACTGCTAGGTGTAGGTGACCATGTCAGTGTCCCTTGTGTATCCACCATCCCTATCATACCGGCAGCAGTTCGGCCGATTTGTCTTGCGGCCCTGTCCACCTCATAAGACTGGCACTACACTAAAATTGTAATGCAAGCTGAGGGATCTAGGTTGCGCTCCCCTTTAAAAAATCAAATGCCTTATGATGTGAGGTGGCACTTCAATCATCCTGAAACCGCCCCCCCCCCCCCCCCATTTCCCAGTCTGTGGAAAATTTGGCCATCATGAAACTGGTCCCTGGTGCCAAAAAGGTTGGGGACTGCTGATCTAACATGTGTGTACCTCTGTAAATATCATTCTCAATTCTCAAGATAAGGGTATATATTGGAACCATTGACTGCTGAGCAGCATAGGCTCATTTATGACCAACTAATAAACCAATACCTTGCCCCCCCAAAAACGGTAGCTGATTACATTTGAAATTGGGCAAAGCCACAGCTTTTTCAAACTTTGCAAATGTAACAACTTTCGAAATGCACAAACCAACAATGCCAATTAAAGTTATACTGTAAGCACCCATAAAACAAACTCACATAGCCAAGAGGCTTGTCCTTAAAGCACCAACAGTGCCAGGCAGGCATTAGGCTGACCCAAGAGTTTCATTTGTGGGCATAGTCATAAAGCAACATCAATTGCTGGCAAGGTAAAAACCACCAATACAGCTGCTCAAAACATCACAACGAGTGGGAGGGAGGTCAACTATTGTGACAAATGAAATCACTCTGAGCAGTTGATGTGCCTCAGCGTAGCCTTTTTTTTTTTTTTTTTTTTTTTAGAGTTCAGTCTCCACCAAGTCACCACAGGTCTTTGTAGACAATCCTAAGGGAGCTACTTAACTTCCCTTTTATGGTCACGCCCACAGCGATGCAATGCTTCCAACAGTCAAGGCTCCCTTTCCCTACAGGAGGTTCAAGAAATATTCATTAGTCAGATCTTTATTCAAAGGGGATAGCTTTTGCGAAGTTACTAAGTTGGCTAAGCACTTCGGCCCAGATTCACATAGAACTGCGGCGGCGTAACGTATCGTAGATACATTACACCGCCGCAAGTTTTGATCGCAAGTGCCTGATTCACCAAGCACTTGCATTAAAACTTACGCCGGCGGCCTCCGGCGTAAGCCTGCGTAATTCAAAGGGGCGTGTGCCATTTAAATTAGGCGCGCTCCCGCGCCGGACCTACTGCGCATGCTCCGTTTTAAAATTCCCGCCGTGCTTTGCGCGAAGTGACGTCATTTTTTCGAACGTCGATGTGCGTATCGTACTTTCGTATTCCCGGACGTCTTACGCAAGAACAAAAACATTTTAAATTTCGACGCGAGAACGACGGCCATACTTTATACAGCACATACGTGGGCTGTGTAAAGTTAGGGCAGCTAAAACGACAACTAACTTTGCGACGGGAAAGTAGACTAGCAGCGACATAGCGAACGCGAAAAACCGTTGTGGATCGCCGTAACTACTAATTTGCATACCCGACGCTGGTTTACGACGCAAACTTCCCCCAGCGGCGGCCGAGGTATTGCATCCTAAGATCCGACAGTGTAATTCAATTACACCTGTCGGATCTTAGGGCTAACTATGCGTAACTGATTCTTTGAATCAGTCGCATAGTTAGGAAGACCCTAAAACAGAGATACGACGGCGTATCAGGAGATACGCCGTCGTATCTCTTTTGTGAATCTGGGCCTTCATTTCCATAGTCAGTACTATTGAGGATTTTAAATAGTAGGACATGCCACCCCAATACAAAGTAACTCCAATCTTTTTTGGACTCTACTTCCATTGATGAGGCACTCATTACATTTTCTACTTCTAGGGATCTGCAAGAGTATATTTTCTGAAGTGCTGCATTGAATTACAAGTACAATAAATGATTAAAATACTGTAATGAGCATATTTCTTTTATAGGGAGTTTTCATAATATAAAACTGTAAGAAAGGTTTCATGGAAGCAGCTATTCACTGAATCATGTCAGCAAATTGGATTCAGGACAATGAAGCTGAACCAGTTCTTGAGATTGGTGTGCAGTCTATTTTGTATCGTGAAGGTTCTTTTTTAGTCTGCTGCTAATTAACATGGCTCAGGTTCTGGAAAAAGGAGCTGAGAAACATTGCGCGCTGAGTCTTTTAATGCACAATTAAGAGCAGATCTAGGCTGGCACATTGGCAATGGAAGGGCTTGTGTGAATGAGATTAAGTGGGCCAAGTCAGGTTTAACAAACGTCTGCTGCCCATTTTTCTTTTGCTTCGTTGAGCTGCTGATAAAAAGAAATATCTGGTACTTTTGGGTATGAGGAGTATATGATTGCCCATTCTCCTCTCTTCTTTGATTGGCACCTAAATGACCAATCACCAAGCCCAGCCCTATTATGTGGTGGCAGGGAAAGAGTCCTTAGCCCTGTGTAAGATTCGAGTCAGTCTTGTACCCTTTTTTAACTGTGCCTTGGCAGGCATTCGGAAGTGTGCTGGAGCAAAAGAAAGATGACAATAAGCAGCAGGGGCAGCAAATAACATGCCCACTTTAGACTAGACCAGTGGTCTCCAAACTGTGGCCCTGGGGCCAAATTTGGCCCTTTGCTGGCTTTTATCCGGCCCTTGGGGCACTATTTTATTCACGGACACCAATAAAGGACACAATTCCTACCAATTATATCAATGATGGGGCACAGTTCTTCCTAATGACACCAATGACGGGTCTTAATTCCTCCCAATGACACCAATGATGGGGCACAATTCCTCCCAATGACACCAATGACATGACACGATTCCACCCAATGACACCAGTGATGGGACACAAGTCCTCTAAATGACACCAGTGATGGGGCACGATTCCTCCCATTGAGACAAATAATGGGGAATTGTTTACTCCCACTGATGCAAGGACATTTTGTACTTCCGATGGTCTGGCCCCCTAAAGTCTAAAGGACAGTAAACTGGCCATTTGTTTAGAAATTTTGGAGACCCCTGGACTAGACCAGCGATCTCCAAACCTTTTACATAAAGAGCCAGTTTATTGTCCTTCAGATTTTAGGGGGGCTAGGCTGTGGTCAGCAGGAGTAGAAATTTTCCTCGCATCAGAGGGAGTAAACATCACCACATTTGGTATTAGAGCAGTGGTCATCAACCTGTCACCAGGGCCCATTTACAGGCCAGGTTTGCAAGATAACTGAAACACATCACAGGTGATATAATTTACTGCTCAGTGATTGCAGTATTCTAGTCTGCATCTCCCCAAGTTAATACATAAAACCTGGCCTGTTAGTGGGCCGTGAGGTCAGGGCTGATGGCCACTGTATTAAAAAGGGAGGAATAGTGCCCCATTGTTGGTATAACTGGGAGGAATAGTGCCCCATTGTTGGTGTCAGAGGTAGAAATGGTGCCCCATTGTTGTCAGATAGCAGAACCGTATCTCGTTTTAGTGGGAGGAATAGTACCCCAGGGGCTGCATAAAGGCGTGCAAAGGTCCACAGTTTGAAGATCACTGGACTGGACTATCAACGTTTCCTGTCCTTTTTGCATAACATATTTGCAAGCAGACACTACAGATCACTCTTCTTCCAATGTAATGAGCCATATGGGCTATCATTTTTGTATATGTAGAAAGAAACCATATCAACGTGTTGTGACAGTATGGTTCCCTGTCATGGTGTTTGTCGCCCAGGATTGTCAACACGACAGGTTGGGGACCTGGAGCGTGGAGATTTCGCAGCGATCTGGGTGGGAAAAAATCTCCGATCCTGGAACCAGGTTTTGGGAACAGCCAAGAGGTTGATTATGGGCTCCACCCTCCCGAGGAGTCCTGGTATGCAAGGGAGAAGTGTGCATGTCCGCACAGGACAGTCTGAAGAAGGAGACTGATGGCCCAAACCTGTGGGCTGTAGCAGCAAGGAAGTTGTACAAGAGAGCGTCAGAGGTACAGAGTGTGTACCAAACAGGGAGACGGTTACATGGTCAAGAGGACCGAAGCCAAAGCCTGAGCAGCAGTGCTGACCAGAGAGCAAGATGGCTGGGTATTTTCCATTTGTTATTACAATATAGCTGTGAAGTTGAAAACTCTGCGTGAGCAATCCTGGATCAACGTCATCTTTTGTTTAATAAAAGTGGGCCAACAATCAGTTATGCGCCCCGCCCACAACTTCTTGAGACACATCACAGGTTCCATGACACTGTGGGATCATTTACACAGCACATGCACAGTGGGAAGCCATCTGTGAAGCAGCGAGGAGTCACAGCTGGCTTCCCATACTAAACTTGCCAGCGCTAGGGATGAGCTTCGAGTTCGAGTCGAACTCATGTTCGACTCGAACATTGCCTGTTAGGCGAACAATTTGGGGTGTTCGCGGCAAATTCGAAAAGCCACAGAAGACCCTGTAAAAGTCTATGGGACTCTGATGTAAAGCTGGTTTGCCATTACATCAGAGGGGGCGGGGTCACCCACACGTCACTGGGAAAGCCTGGGCTTTCCCTTGCGTCAGAGGGGGTGGGGTCATGTGACGGGTGGCCCCGCCCTCACCTACATAAGAGCTTTCACTGCTGAAGCCGTGTCATTCCCGGGCTGTCTCCGGTGGAGACAGGTGATGCGCTGGGCTGGATGGACATCTCATCGCTGGATGTTGGACCTGGATGAAGAAGAGATATTCTCATCGCTGGACCCCGGAGAGAAGATAACTCATCGCAGGATACCGACAGCGTTGGAGCAGAGACCGAGAGTGGATTACCACCGCTGGAATTTTTTTTTATTTTTTTTTAATAAAGAACTTTCCCAACGGTGTCTGTGTTTTTTTTTTTACAATTGTTACACTTTCTTTGTGAAATGGTAGAGGTACAATGTACACCATTACCAATTCACATAGGGGGGCCGGGATCTGGGGGTCCCCTTTGTTAAAGGGTTCTTCCAGTTTCCGATAACCCCTCCGCCCGCAGACCCCCACAACCACTCGGCAATGGTTGTGGGGATGAGGCCCTTGTCCCCATCAACATGGGGACATGGTGCTTTGAGGGGTCACAGACCCCCAAAGCATCCTCCCAATGTTGAGGGCATGTGGCCTGGTATGGTTCAGGAGGGTGGGGGCACTCTCTCGCCCCCCCCTCTTTTCCTGCGGCCTGCCAGGTTGCATGCTCGGATAAATGGTCTGGTGTGGATTGTTGGGGGGAACTCCACGCCCTTTTTTTTTTTTAGGGTGGAGTTCCCCTAAAATCCATACCAGACCTAAAAGGTCTGGAATGGATATTTGGGGGGAACCCCAGGTAATTTTTTTTATTTGATGCAGGGTTCCCCTAATATCCATACCAGACCTGAAGGGCCTGGTAATTGAATTTGGGGGGACCCCCACGCATTGTTTTATTTTTTATGAATTACTTTTCTCTGTATTGCCAGGAGCCGACAATTCATTATAGTCGCAAGTGATTAAAAAAAAAATTTTCTTCAGAAATGATACTTTGTGCAGGGACAGTTCTAAACACGGGAAAGAAGCGCTACTTCACAGGCATACTATACACCCCCCCCTAGGTACGAAATTTAAAAGAACATTTCACTTTAAGCATTATTAAAATCACTGTTCTCAAAAAAACTTCCATCTTTAAAACTTATTTTTGCATTGATACATGTCCCCTGGGGAAGGACCCAGGTCCCCAAACACTTTTTAGGACAATAACTTGCATATTAGCCTTTAAAATTAGCACTTTAGATTTCAAACGTTCAAGTCCTATAGACTTTAACGGGGGTTCTAAAGTTCACACAAACTTTTGGTCTGTTCGCAGGTTCTGGTGTGAACCGAATGGGGGGGGGGGGGTGTTCGGCTCATCCCTAGCCAGCGCCAGGAACCTGAGGAGGACTGGCAAAGAACCAGTCAGGTGAGAACGGCGCTGGATCCTTGGTTAGGCGAGTATCCTTTTTATTAAAAGTCAGCAGCTACGGTATTTATAGCTGCTGACTTTTTACGTTTTTTGCAAACAGGCTGAAAATATCTTTAATCAGAAGCACTTTTATTAATAATTTATGTTTTCATACATATAATCTTCTATCTTCATATAGTTCAGTTAACCTTTGAAAATGAAAGATAAAAGCTGATTGGCCACCATGCACAGCTGCTCCAGATTCTAGCTGCTCTAGTTTTGATAAGCTCTTCTTATTGTTCCTATGATGATAAAACTGACAAGGGAACGATACTATCTAACAGCGCACACTACAGAGAGCTCTGTTCACATGAATGAATCCCCAAGTGTCACACATTCGGTAGGGAGATTTAGCACCAGATGATACTGCTGCTACACTTCCAGCAACAGTGAGCGCCTTGAACACACTCACATTCGAAACCGTACAAATAACAGAATATTCTGCATGAACACAGTAATCCAATGCACAAAATGCAAAATACACAAGTCAGCGACAGATGGTTAGATTTAAAATCTTGCCAGTCATGGTTTTGTTTTTAATTATGTCCACGATTGGGTCTATAGTACAGCGTTTACTGCTTCCCATGCTCTACTTAGTGCAATTGGAAAGCTTCCAAATACACTAAGGCCCCGTACACACGACCAAACATGTATGCTGAAACTGGTCCGCGGGCCAGTTTCAGCATACATGTTCGGTCGTGTGTAGGCGCGAGCGGGCCGAATTCCAGCAAACATTTGCCCGCCGGGCCTTTTCCCAGCGGGCAAATATTCGTGGACGTGTTTTAAAACCGTCCGCTGGAATCCTGCCCGCTCGGACATGTACGGTCGTCAGTACAGACCTACCGTACATGTCCGAGCGCCCGCCGTCCCTCGCATGCGTCGAATGACTTCGACGCATGCGTGGAAGCCTTTAAATGGCAGGCCCGCCCACGTCTCCGCGTCATCGCCGCGTCATCGTCGCAACGACGACGCGGACACGCCCCGCGGATTGTTTACGCGCGGACTTCTGTACGATGGTTAGTACAACCATCGTACAGAAGCCCTCTGGCAGGCATGTACGGTGAAAACGGTCCGACGGACCGGTTTCACCGTACATGTTTGTTCGTGAGTACCCGGCCTAAGCCGGTTCACACTAAGGGGACTTGGGATCCGACTTGAAGTCGCCTCAAGTCGTCCCAAGTCGCGCTGTCGAGAAAAACAATGCAAGTGAATGGGAGCGGTGTTAAAACACACGACTCAAGTCGCTCCGACTTCAAAAGAAGTTCCTGTACTACTTCAATCCGACTTGTAGGCGATTTGTACCCATTGATTTCAATGGAAGTCGCCTCCAAGTCTGATCCAAGTCTAATCACTCTCTTAACTGAAGCGACTTTCCAGGAAGATAACATACATTTCTCAGGCAAACCTCTCCCTCCCCCTCCCTCCCCTAGAGCTGATTGTTGTTTGATTGGCCACTGGAAAGTCTCCTGTCCTGGAGACGACTTCAAGTCGTGTTGCAAGTCACCCCAGATCGCCCTGTGGTTCATGCTCAAGTCGTGTCTGAGTCGCCTCTGAAAGTCGCGCTGGAAGTCGTGTCGCCCTAGTGTGAACCGACTCTAAAACTTCTGTCCAGACGAAATCAAATTTTGAAACACGACTTGGGCAAAGACTGCTGAATAGTTCAATTAGCTGGAACTATAGACTACCTTGACAACCAAAAAGGTCACTGGTGTGTTCACTTCCAGCCCTTCTTTGTAGGCTTGGAGTAAAGTTTTAATATCTCAAGCTTTTGACAATTATATTGTGTTTGAGAGTATATGTTTGGGAGAGATGGATCTTAAATGAGAAATGTGGGATTCTACAAAAAAAAAAACGAACAAACACGATGCTGCAGCTGTCCCCTGGCATTTCCAAGTCTGAGAACTGAGTGATCACATGACCACTGATTGCTCAGTTTTCGGTCTGCTCTGAGCAGAGAGTGGTGACTAAGTCATCGCTCTCTCTGCCCTGCCCCTCAAGCACTCACTGGAGAGCCAGGCTGGGAAGGGGGAAGAAATGGCTGTGTCAGGCTCTCAACAGCGTGCTGAGAGGCTGAGCCAGCTTCGGGTCAGCCATCTGGGTTGATCCGGACAATTTTGTTGGGATCCTTCTAGAGTGGACCTGTGGCATCACAGGAGAGCACAAGTACATTCCTGTGACCCAGAAGAGAAGTATGGCCAAAAAAGGCTTTGACCATACTTCTATTTTAAAGTAGTTACATGCAGGTACTATAACCGATTTTGCCAAGTTTCAGAGATGGTTTTTCTTACTTTTTTGCACTGTAAAACTTTGTCATGCAACCATGCATCTTTTCTTCCTGATAGTGGGGGCCGAGTTACAAAGTAGTCAGACTGGTCTCTTGGCACCTGCCAGCAGGACCCGATGTTAACAAGGATCAGATGATACCCCAACAGCGGAATGGCTGATGCGTTTCTGGGGCGCACCCCTTTCTTCAGAGCCTAGATGGTCAGTTATAGCTCTCTCCTATGTGTTCTCAAATATATAGGTGTACAAATGTGCAGAGGGGCCCAAGCTCAGGTGACCATCAATTAGCCAGTCCTGCCCCTCAGTCACAGCTACTCCCACTCGAGGGGATGGGACTAATAAGTTGCCACCCCCCATGGGAGGTAGCCAGTTTACAAACCATAGTGCCTAAACTAAGGGCACCATGGCAGCACCCTTTACTAGTGCGGCCAATACTGCCATTATATAGCTAGCTGAAGCAACCTCAGGAACAAATTATGAAGAGAGAGGTGTGGGACAAGAGCGTGGGCAAGTACTGTTGGAAACACAGGCTATTACCCCAATGCAACTCCTCCTGGGCAGCAGTTGATCGATGGTTGGCAAAACGTCTAGTGCGTCTGATGCCTCTCCTGGCTCTCCCTGTGTGTCTAGTTAGACGCACGCCGTCCTAAAACCAGGAAGTGCGTGTACCTCCTTGCGTTCCAACCTGCATTTCCGGTTGGGCCGGAACATCACTTCCGCTCCTGCGCGCGCACCCACAGTGTGCGGCGCATAGCAGGGCCACGACACCAGGAAGTGGGGGTGAGTAAGACTATTGCTTTTATAATATTTTAATAAAACTTTTTTATGTGGCAATGCACTAGGTCGGTGCGCCCTCTTTTTTTAATTTTTTTTCTGTAGCCGCATGAACACCCATTATTCTGAGGAGGGCCGCAAGACTCTAGACCTTGCCTTAAGATTGGACTACACTACCCTTGTTTAGCGAAAACACAAGAGCGCAGGAGAATTTTGTTTTATGGGCGGAGTTACAAGACACTGTGCAGACACACTGTGTGCTTATTTTCCATAGTCTGTTCAGCCTCAGGAAAGATGCAGGCTGTGAGTGAGCAGGAGGCATATTCAGGAGGCAGGCTGTGATCGGTCAGGGGGGGTGAAGTGGCTGAAGAAACTACCTTATATAGACATACTGTGTGTCTGCACAGTGTCCTGTACCTCTCAAAGGATGAAAACTGACTACGCTAACATAGATCAGAGACTATACTTTGTGTGGTCAGTTTAGAACATGGAAGAAAGGTGACTGGCAGGATCAACCAGGTTATATATTTATGCCGTGCTGGGCTTTTGTCAGTTTGCCTCCGACTTATTGTCATACTGGTAAGAGAGACGGTATCTCCATGATTATTATTCACTCTTAAACCATCCTATGATATAAATCATTGATACTTTATTATCTTTGGGAGTGCTGACACATTGAAGAATTATCCTCCGTATTTCCACTAAACAACTTGGCCTGGTGATTTGTCAGAGTTGTTTTTGCACTGTGTATTAGCTTAATATAGACAGCTAAAATGCCAAAAAATCTTAACGTTTCATCACATTCTGCAAAATGTTTACAGAACCAATCACCAAAAGGTATATATAATAATCTAAGGGCCAGATTCTCAGAGACTTACTTACGGCGTAAGTCCGAATCTGCGCCGTCGTAAATTTAAGCGTATTCTGGAAACCAGATACGCTTAAATTAGGCTAAGATACGAGCGGCGTAAGTCTCCTACGCTGTCGTATCTTAGGGTGCATATTTACGCTGGCCGCTAGGTGGCGCTTCCGTTGAGTTCGGCGTAGAATATGCAAATGACCAGATACGCCGATTCACGAACGTACGTGCGTCCGTCGCAATTAGTACACATAGGAGGTATCCCAAGAGGCTTCAGAAGCGGGGTGCACACTATTTTTGCTTAGGCAAGAATGGAGGCAGGGGTGGGATGGATAGAGAATTAAAATAACAAATAGGTCAACAATCACAAATTTGGCCTTTCCAGATTGTGGAAGGGGGAGGGTTGCAATGGAAAAAAATCTTTTTGATATGAAGGTCTGCTTTAAAGTGGGTTGTAAACTCTCATTTACCCAGTGAAGTGACTGGCCTCAGATGATACACAGAGATTAAACAAATCCTCCTACATAGGTTGTACCTGGTTATCTCTACATTTCAAAGTCCACAATTTATAAAGCTTGCCTGGGCTGTCAGAAACAGGGGGCAGAGAGTTGAAATTACACACTGCAGAGCTCATTGGAGGGAAGGGACACAACCCCGCTCACACAGCACACAGGAACAAGGCTGTCAATCACAAACTGTGTGCTGCAGATCTGTCCTATCACTTTTTTTTCTCTTGGGGTCAGCAAAACTTGTAACTGAAATGATGTAACACCTACTGCGCACAAGTGTGTCAGGCTATGGTCAATACGTGTGCCTCCTTGCAAAACAGTATTAGGAAATGTGCTGGGCCTTGCTGCCCTCTAACGACTAGGGTAGTCCAGCTAACACCTTCAAAAGAACAAACAACAGAGGGAGCACCAGCCTAGTGCATTATCCCAAATATACTTTATTTATAATCTTTTTAACTTTTATTTTACCTTTTTTTTTTATAAATAAAGTGTCCTTGGGATAATGAACTAGGCTGGTGCACGCACCCTCTGTTACTTGTACTTTTGCAGTTGCCAGGAAAACATGTCAGAAATTACTCATGCAAATAGCGGAGGAATGAGGCAGCAGACAGAAATTACACTTAGTGCTTTGGATTGAGACAAGTACACACTATAGAGGGATATACTTTGATGAAGGCTTCTTAGGCGAAACGTGTCAGCGCATAGCCTGTACCTGTGTATCCATGTAACCAATAACCACTTAAGGACTGGACCAATATGCTGCTAAATGACTCAAGGGGTTTTTACAATTCGGCACTGCGTCGCTTTAACAGACAATAGCGCGGTCGTGCGAGGTGGCTCCCAAACAAAATTGGCGTCCTTTTTTCACAACAAATAGAGCTTTCTTTTGGTGGTATTTGATCACCTCTGCGGTTTTTATTTTTTGCGCTATAAACAAAAATAGAGTGACAATTTTGAAAAAAATTCTATATTTTTTACTTTTTGCTATAATAAATATCCCCCAAAAACATATATAATTTTTTTTTTCCTCAGTTTAGGCCGATACGTATTCTTCTACCTATTTTTGGTAAAACAAATCGCAATAAGCGTTTATCGATTGGTTTGCGCAAAATTTATAGCGTTTACAAAATAGGGGATAGTTTTATTTTATTTTTTTCTTTACTACTAATGGCAGCGATCAGCGATTTTTTTCGTGATTGCGACATTATGGTGGACACTTCGGACAATTTTGACACATTTTTGGGACCATTGTCATTTTCACAGCAAAAAATGCATTTAACAGGTACGTACATGTGCCTGTCCGTGCCATTCTGCCGACGTATATGTACATGCGGCGGTCCGGAAGTGGTTAAAGTACTTATTCAAGAGCATCCGAGTTGCCAGCCCTTTTTGATTCAAGTATTGTATTTATGGGGCCTGAAAGTCCTGGCTAGAGCACCGGATCACAGTTCGTGGACTTCTATTTCGGCAGTGGAGCTGGGGTAACATTTTGTTTCTCTATAAAGTGATATACTTTGTTCATATTTTATGTCTGAGGCTTACAACCAATTTTTATATTTTAAAGTTCTCAGGTTTGTGAAAGGTTTATTTTGCACATTAAACTTACCTTGGTGTGGAGCTTGGCCAATTGCTTTTCATCAAGGTTAGTCTGTTTGTAAACCCTCGTCTTGTAGCGGAACTGAAAATATACAGCAAAACATAGAAATCAGCTAAATGGAACGTTTCATGGACTCATTACAAGGACAATTCGTGAGCCGACATAAAATTGTCTTAACAAAAGCATAAAAAGCTCAGTTAAACAAACTATTCTCAAACTTTTTGTAACCATGGTGACATGTCTGTGGAGAGCAACAATCTGGGAACAAGCATACAAAAAAGTTTATGCAATGAAACGATAATGCAGTGCGCAATGATGATCATATGTCAACTATAGAAACCCAAACTGACCAACCAAATTTCACCATTCTTCAGTTAACTGCATTGAGATTTGTGGCTAGTCATATTATCTGTTGCTAGAATAAAATATTTTTAATATCTGGAAGTGCTGGATATGATTGGGGAGATTCCCCATAACTGCATGATTTACTCAATACATACCAGTATATGAGGCCACATTTTCTGGTAAGTAGGTTGACTTTAAAATATGGTGGTGGATCACAGAGCGATGGTGAAGTTTGATCATATTTGGTCTCTTCACGGGTGATCTCTACTCAAGTTATGTGACTTATTTCCTATGGTGAACTACTACACATTAGGATCCTTTTAATTTATCGATAGATTCTAGACACGTGCATTAGTTTTAGTCCGAATGCATTTTCAGGTATTTTCATTATCGTTTTAACAAACGATAACGAAAGTACAGAAAACGAAAACCGAAAGATCCAACATAAACAAATGCTTTCTTTTCGTTGCTGTCGAATGTGCCTAACCTTAACTCTATTAGTGCAATATTATTCTACATAGAGAGAAAAGATTCAACATAGAGAGACATGAAGATTCGACAAAGAGACATGAAGATTCGACAAAGAGACATGAAGATTCGACAAAGAGACATGAAGATTCGACAAAGAGACATGAAGATTCGACAAAGACATGAAGATTCGACAAAGACATGAAGATTCGACAAAGAGACATGAAGATTCAACAAAGATAGACATGTGCAGACTGGAATATTTTGTTTTGTTTTTTCGTTTGGAAAATACATTTATTTAGTTACTCCCGAAAATCGTTTTGATCCATTTCGTTTTTCGTTGGGGAATAGCTTTCGTCCGAAAATCCAATAATACTTGGTTTCTGTCGAATGGTCGAAAGAATATTCACCGGAACGTCGAATCTTTGTTGGTTTCTGTCTAATGGTCAAAAAATATTCGACGGAACGTCAAATCTTAACGCCGAATCGTCCATTTCCGTTCGAATATTCCGCCTACAGGAATTCTAATGTTGTATGACTAGTAATAATGTCGAATCTATTCTCTATAATGTCGAATCTATTTTCTCATAAATCGAAATCTATTCTCTGTAATGTCGAATCTATTATTTCTATAGTGTCGAATCTTTTCTCTATGATGTCGAATCTTTTCCCTATAATGTCGAATCTCTCTATATCGAATTTTTACCGCAACGAAAACGAAAATAAAGCATTTTTTATGTCGGATCTTTCGGTTTTCGTTTCTTGCACTTTCGTTATCGTTTGTTAAAACGATAACGAAAAAAACAGATTTTCGGACGAAAATGCATTCTAACGAAAACAAATGCACATGTCTAGACATGAAGATTCGACAAAGAGAGACATGAAGATTCGACAAAGAGAGACATGAAGATTCGACAAAGAGAGACATGAAGATTCGACAAAGAGACATTAAAATTCAACATAGAGAGACATGAAGAGTCAATTTTTTTTTTTTTTTTAAAGATTCTGTCGAATCTTTATTTTTTCTTCTTCTTCTTCTTCTTCGAACTTTCGACAGACACCATAAGCCTTCAATGACAGATTCAACCTTAATTGTGCCTAACCATAACTCTATTAGTCCAATATTATTCTACATAAAGAGAAAAGATTTGACATAGAGAGAAAAGATTCGACATAGAGAGACATGAAGAGTGTAATTTTTTTTTTTTTTAAAGATTGTCGAATCTTCTTTTTTTTTTTTTTTCTATTTTTTATTTTCTTCTTGGAACATTCGACAGACACCATAAGCATACAATGACAGATTCGACCTTAATTTGGATTTTTGGATGAATGCCCTTTTTTGACGACAAACAAAATAAATAAAAACGAATTTCGGGAGTAACTAAATATTTTTTTTTTCGGACGAAAACGAAATTACGAAACCAAATATTTCAGTGTGCACATGTCTAATAGATTCTAGTTGGAACTCTTTGGATTGTACCACACCATTTGCATATTCTTGAGTTTTTAGGACTTTTCACATATATTTTGTTCATTTTATGATTCTTTTAAACATTCTGGTTATTACATCACCTGTACTGTACCACCATTTGCCTCAAGCAGTGCATATACGACAGCGTGTTCCAGTTCTTGCCAATATCCAGCAACTTCGCACAGCTATTGAAAAGGAATGGACCAACATTCCTCCTGTGCGAAGGAGATGTGCTGCACTGCGTGAGGCAAATGGTGCTCACACCAGATACTGATTGGTTTTCGGACCCCCCCCCCCAGTACAGTAAAACTGCAGATTTTAAAGTGGCCTTTTATTGTGGCCAGCCTAAAGGCCCATACACACGATCTGACATTTTGACAACAACGGTCCGACGTACGTGTTTTATCTGACAATCCGACAGTGTGTATGTTCCATCGGACAATTGTTTTTTTATCGGACAAATGTTCGCTGTGAATGCTCTCAAACTTTGACAACAAATGTCTGATGGAGGATAATCTGATCATGTGTACACCTGTCCATCGGACTAAAGTCCAAAAGTACAAACACACATGTCCAAAACCAATGCTAAACATCAGCCAACAATAGCAGAAGTTGCCCAAAGGGTGGCAGTAAAGAGCAGAAAAACCATGTGATTTGGTGAAAGTTGGCTGAAAATGTTCTGCTGTGTGTATGCAGAACAAGTTCACGGCCAACGCCCATTCGAACCAAAATCCACGGAAAAATCTGATGGAAGTCCGATCGTGTATATGAGGCTTTAGGCACACATGTGCAATAATCATGCTGTCTAATCAGCATCTTCATATGCCACAGCTGTAAGGTGGATGGATTATCTCAGCAAAGTAGAAGTGCCAACACAGATTTAGGCAGATTTGTCAATAATATTTGCGAAAAATAGGCCTTTGTGTACATAAAAAAAAGTCTTAGATCTTTGAGTTCAGCTCATGATAAATAGGTGCAAACACAAAAGTGTTGCATTTATAATTTTGCTCAGTGTAGATAGACAATACATCCTGTTATATCTAAGAATACATGAACTATACACCATAATACTACAGCGCCACCTGCTGCATAGATAGGTATAAAGCATACAGTATATAGTCAGTTTAAATGCAACCATGCTGTTGTTCTTTCCAACAATTCTCACCTTTTGTGTGACCCCTTTTGTTGCAATACTGTACAGTAAGTGACTGACCCAGAACTTGTATGCATATAAGGACTTCTGACCTTCCTCCAGAACAGACTACCCTCAAGAGCCATTAAAAGTACTCCATTTGAAATGGATCAAAGCCTAGCATAGAGAACATCAGAGTGTTTGGATGTAAAGCATATGCCTATATTCCAAGTGAGAAACAATCCAAGCTGGAGAACAAAGCCTTAGGCCTCGTACAGACGACCCAACATGTCTGATGAAAACGGTCCGCGGACCGTTTTCATCAGACATGTCTGCTGGGATCATTTGGTCTGATGGCTGTACACACCAACAGACCAAATTTCCCGCAGACAGACGGCGCGGTGACGTGGCGGCGACGATGACGCCGCAACGTGCGCGAACCTGGAAGTTCAATGCTTCCACGCATGCGTTGAATCACTTCGACGTCATGCGCGGGTTCTCGGGCCAGCGAACATGTCCGATGAGTCATACTGACCATCGGACATGTCCGGCGGACATGGTTCCAGCGGACATGTTTCTTAGCATGCTAAAAAACAGTTGTCCGCTGGAAACCTGTCCGGTCGGCCGGAAAATTGTCCGGTCGGCCCTACACACGACCAAACATGTCTGCTGAAACTGGTCCGACGGACCAGTTTCAGCGGACATGTTCGGTCGTGTGTACGAGGCCTTAGAGGGACCAATAGTAGGCTACAGTGAGCAAACTAAAGCTGTGTACACATGATCGGTTTGTCCAATGAAAACAGATCGATGGACTGTTTTCATCTGACAAACCGATCGTGTGTGGGCCCCATCGGTTTGATTTCCATCGGTGAAAAAAAATAGAACATGGTTTAAATTTTTCCTATGGATAAAAAACCGATAGAAAAATCCGATCGTCTGTATGGAACGCCATCGGTCAAAAATCCACACATGCTCAGAATCAAGTCGACGCATGATTGGAAGCATTAAACTTCATTTTTTTCGACTCGTCTTAGTGTTGTACGTCACCACGTTTGGACACGATCGGATTTTTGACTGATGGTGTGTAGGCAAGACTGATGAAAGTCAGCTTCATCAGATATCCGACGAAAAAATCCATCGGATTAGAGTCCATCAGATATCCGATCGTATGTACTAGGCTTAAGGGTTACAGAATCCTACACCCAAACACAGAGTATGACCATAAGCAATAGTGTTTATTTTGATGAGACAATCTCTAAAAGCCGTAAAGTAAATATTCCAAGCAAACCAGAAGAAAAGGTCAAACAAAGCCAACCTGTACAGGAGTCCTAACAAGAGGTGGAACTGACAATGCCTAGATCAATTTCCCCACCAGATCCTGCTGAACTGGCTGAAGTCAGAAGATCCACTTGGACTACAAAGGGGATACTACCCTGCAAGCTGTCATATACTGTCAAAACACACAGCATACTTGAACCAACATCCTGGGAAGACATAGAAAAACTGCCAAAATATCAAGCCAATAAAAGGTAGCAGAAGAATAATTAAAGTCACTTCAAGAAAATGAAACCTGGACACTCACAGAGCTCCCTACTAACTGCAAAACCAAAGGAAGCAAGTAGATTTTCAACGTAAAGATGCAGAAGGGAATATCCATAAATACAAAGAAAGACTAGTTGCCAAGAGTTACTTTTGATGAAGATTACGATGAAACATTTGTTCCCGTCATAAAACACTCCACCATCAGATCGCTTCTTAGCGTTGTAGCCAGGAAGGTCATGCAAGTGAAAAACCTAGATGTTAAAACTGCTTTCCTATATGGAGACATTAAGGAAGAACTCTACATGGAGCAACCACCAGGGTTTGAGCAAGGAGACAACCTTGTGAGTAAACTTCAGAAAAGTATCTACAATCTTAAAGCGGGGGTTCACCCTTAGAGGGCACTTTTTCCCCTTCTATTCCTGCTCGTTTTCTCTAGGGGAATCGGCTATTTGTATTAAAATAGGTGCAGTACTTACCCGTTTTCGAGCTGCATCTTCTTCCGTCGCTTCCGGGTATGGGCTTCGGGAATGGGCGTTCCTTCTTGATTGACAGTCTTCCGAGAGGCTTCCGACGGTCGCATCCATCGCGTCACGATTTTCCGAAAGAAGCCGAACGTCGGTGCGCAGGCGCAGTATAGAGCCGCACCGACGTTCGGCTTCTTTCGGCTACGAGTGACGCGATGGATGCGACCGTCGGGAAGCCTCTCGGAAGAATGTCAATCAAGAAGGAAGGCCCGCTCCCGAAGACCATACCCGGAAGCGACGGAAGAAGATGCAGCTCGAAAACGGGTAAGTACGGCTCATATTTTAATACAAATAGCCGATTCCCCTAGACCGAACGAGCAGGAATCTAGGGGAAGAAAAAAATTTTTTTTAGAAATGGGTGAACTCCCGCTTTAAGCAGTCTGCAAGGATGTGGAATGAGAAAGTGAATGACGTACTTACTAGAGAGGGATTCTCAAGAAGTAAAGCATACCCCTGTCTCTACTCCAGGAATCAAGATGACAGATGGATATACATCCTTATTTAACCACTTAAGGACCCGCTTGTGTACATATACGTCGGTCCTTTAAAGATGGATATCTCGGTAACGGCAGCAGCTGCTGCCACAACCGAGATATCCATCTTTTCTTTGAGCGGTCCTGTAAACGATAACGGTGGTCTACTTGGCGGATTCGCCGCAAGATCACTGTTATCGGTGGCGGGAGAGGGCCCCCCCTCCCGCCGCTTACCGGAGCCGTCTGCAGCTGCGGAGGCGATCGGGTCCTGTCCCCTGCTCGGCAATGATACAAGTGAGGGCAAGATGGCCCCCACCCGTCTCCATAGCATAGCAGGGCGGAAGCGACATCAAAACGTCACTTCCGCCCATGCTTCTTAAAGCAATATTTTCTTGTTGTCATTTTTTCAAATATTTTCTTGTTGAATTTTTTAAACGTTGCCTATGGAGATTTTTAAGGTTAAAAGTTTAACGCCATTCCACGAGCGGGCACAATTTTGAAGCGTGACATGTTAGGTATCATTTTTCTCGGCGTAACATTATCTTTCACAATATAAAAAAAATTGGGCTAACTTTACTGTTGTGTTATTTTTTAATTCAAAAAAGTAAATTTTTTCCAAAAAATGTGCGCTTGTAAGACCGCTGCGCAAATACGGTGTGACAAAAAGTATTGCAATGACCGCTATTTTATTCTCTAGGGTGTTAGAAAATATATATATATAATGTTTGGGGGTTTTAAGTAATTTTCTAGCAAAAAAAAACTGTTTTAATCTTGTAAACAGCAAATCTGAAAAACAGGCAAGGTCCTTAAGTGGTTAAGTTGATGACATTATAACTTGTTTTGAACAATCAGATAGTTCACAAGCTGAAAGAAAATGTTGAAATCAAAGAGCTAGGGAACATTAGCTACTATCTGGGAATCCAAATAGAGAGAGAAGAAGATGGGAGTTATCTTAACCAAACTCAGAAAATATCCCAAATCTTGAAACAATTCCATATGCAGGATGCAAAGGAAGTGAAAACACCTATGGAACCAAGCTATCAAAAGAGCAATGAAGCAGAAAACTTGATACCCAACAATGACATGTATCGCAGCAGTGGGCATACTATGCAGGAAAGTATCAGCTCCCTGTACAGTAAGTGTGAATGGAATGCAGTAAAATGAGTCATGCAATACCTCAAAGGAACAATTCAGGTGAAGTTACGGCTAACAGCAACATCAAATCCAAAACTGGTCAAATATGTGAATGCTGATTGGGCCGGGGACTGCAGAGACTGCAAATCCACAAGTGGATTCATCTTCCAGTATGGGGAAGGAATCATAAGTTGGTCTAGTCGAACGCAAGCAACTGTCGCTCTTATGCCGCGTACACGTGATCGTTTTTCGGCATGAAAAAAAACGACGTTTTTAAAAACGTAATTTAAAATGATCGTGGGTGGGCTTCACATCGTTTTTCGGCTTCTGAAAAACGAAAAAAATTTTTTTTTCGAACATGCTGCATTTTTTAACGTCGTTTTAATAAAATGTCATTTTTCGGGTTGTAAAAAATGATCGTGTGTGGGCAAAAACACGCGCATGCCCAGAAGCAAGTTATGAGCCGGGAGCACTCGTTCTGGTAAAACTACCGTTCATAATGGAGTAAGCACATTCATCGCACTGTAACAGACAAAAAAGCGCAAATCGTCTTTTACTGAGTGAGTGAGTGAAAAACTTATATAGCGGAGCACATGAGAACTAAATCGCCTCTGGGCGCTCGTTGTTCCTGTCTCTCTTGATATCAAAAGAGATGAGTTTTGATCTGTCTTCTGAAGGCCAAGTGGTTCTCCTCCAACCGAATGCTGGTTGGTAAAGCGTTCCAAAGTCTGGGACCCTGGAACGCAAATCTTCTTTCTCCTTTGGATTTGTATCTGGCTTTGGGTATCTGGAGCAGATTTTGGTCGGTAGATCGCAGTATGCGATTGGGGTTGTAAGTTTTTCGCATAGATATTGAGGGGCCCTTCCATGGATGCACTTATGCGTCAGACAGAGTGCTTTAAAAGCAATTCTGTTTTTTACAGGCAACCAGTGAAGGGCTCTAAGCGAAGGTGAGATAGATTCCCATGATTTTATCCCAGTCGCAAGTCTGGCGGCCGTATTTTGAACGACTTGCAGACGAGAGATTTGGTACTTAGGGAGTCCGAGGTAAAGGGAATTTGCATAGTCCAGTCTGGAGTTAACAATTGTTCCCACCACGACTGCTATGTCTTCTTTAGGAATAAATGGAATGAATCTGCGTATTAGGCGCAGCAGATGGTGAGATCCGCTGACTACTGACCCTATTTGTGCGTCCATTGTCATGTGGGTGTCAAAGATGACTCCGAGGCTTTTGACTTGGGCGCTAGGGGTGATGATTTCGCCCAGAATGGGCGGGGGTGTCCAAGTTGGTGCAAGTTGGTTCTTACGACTGGCGTGAAGCAGGAGAAGTTCTGTTTTGGAGCTGTTGAGTTTAAGATAGCTCTTTGTCATCCAGTATCAAAGAGAGGCATGTCTCTAGACTGAGATGATGATCCTTTTTGTTGCAGATGCGAAAATACAGTTGAGTGTCATCTGCATAAGAGTGATAAAGCAGTTTTTGGCTGCTGATGATTTCAAAGAGAGGGCGGAGATAGATGTTGAATAACACCGGCGACAGAGGGGATCCTTGAGGGACTCCGCATGACACTGTGCGTTTTTCAGAAGTGAAAGGTCCCAATTTCACTATTTGTGATCAGTTTTCCAGAAAAGAGGAGAACCATGATAGGTCGCTTTCTGCGACTCTGGCTACTTCAGCTAGCCGAGTCAGTAATAGTTTGTGGTCTACCGTGTCGAAAGCTGCACTTGGGTCCAACAGTACCAGAAGACAAGATTCTCCTTCGTCTGCGGCCTCGAGAGCGTCATCCCATATTTTGAGCAATGCTGTTTCCGTCCCGTGTCCAGGACGGAAGCCAGATTGAAGTGGATCGAGTAGATTGTGGGTATCTAGATGCTGTTGCAGCTGTTGTACCACCACTTTCTCCATTACCTTGGAGAAGGAATTTAATCCTGTTATGGGACGACGGTGAGTTGGGTCTTTGGGGTCAAGAGTCGGTTTCTTTAAGATGGGTTGGATTATGCCCTGTTTCAGCTGGGAGGGCACTATGCCTTCCCTGAAGGATTGGTTTATAAGCTGCGTGATGGGCGGCGCCAGGATATCGGCGCATTCCTTCATCAGCGTGGTGGGAATGATATCATTAGGCGCTGTGCTATTTCGCAGAGTACCCATGATATTATTAGTGGCCTCGATGGAGATGGGTTTGAGAGTTAACTTTGTTAATTGCGGTGAGATTGTGTGGGTATTGGGGGGGTAATTAAGGGGGGGGGGTTGAGGGGGTTACTGTTTTGCTGAATGCCTTGTCGGATTCCCTCAATTTTATTAATGAAATAAATAAATCAGCTAAAGGAATCAGCTAAAAGCAGCCCAAAGGTGAATAGAACTTCCCCTTTATAGTGCCGTCGCACGTGTTGTACGTCACCGCGCTTTGTTCATAATTTTTCAAAAACGATGGTGTGTGGGCAACATCGTTTTTAATTATGAAGTTGAAAAAAATATTTTTTTTTGGACATGCTGAAAAACAGTTTTTTTTTTCATGCCGAAAAACTATCGTGTGTACGCGGCATTACTTCAACTGAAACAGAGTACATTGCAGCAGCATACGCATGTCAAGAAGCGATATAGATTTGTCAACATTGGGATAGACATGTCAAAATCAATTCCCATTTTTGAAGACAAACAGGGATGTATAAAGCTTACGCATCAGAAAGGGTCAATCCTAGGACCAAACACATCAACGTCAAGTATCACCTACTGAGGGACAATCAAGAGCAAGGTGTTAATGACATTCAATACTGCCCGTCAGAGGAGATTACTGCAGATGCACTCGCCAAGCCTTTGCCGAATTATATTCAGCTTCTTCTGGAAATAACCATGACGTTTCTTCGACAATGTACATGTTGTGTTAGAAAAAACAGTAGCATGGTTCCATATAAACTGAGTATATACTGTATGCATTATACCCATCTATGCAGCAGGTGGTGCTAGAATATTATGTAGTGCCCCCTTACTGTTCTGTACGGGCGCTACGCTAAAGTTAGTGGGAATGGGAAGATTAGTTTGCTCCCATTCACAGTTTATGGAAATTTAGGCTGTTGCCAATTTCAGAATTTGTCCTGTGGGTCAGTCTGCGCTCCGGGGGTGCGTTATCACCCCCGGGCGGCAGCTGGCGCTAGAGGGGTTCTGACAGACCCATCTTTTCCCAGCAGCCAATCAGAGGAGTTCTTCCCTTGTTGGGCATGCTGGGAGGGGGGTATATCTGGGCAACCGCCTTTGGGCCGTTCTGTTCTGTGCGGGGCCTGAGTTCCAGGTGCGGCATCCATGGGCCCCCCCACCGTGGCCTGCTTTACTGAGGTCACGCACCATGCGGAGCCTCATCCCAACCTAGAGAGGGGCCCCAGCGACTGGCTGGGTCCCAACCTTCTGCTGAGAGGATCCTAAACCGGGAGCTGTGCGATGGGGGATTGGCTTTGGGAGAACCTAGAATCAGAGGTTGTCCAGGAGGCCTAGACGAACCATCGGGGATCCAGTCACCACACTGCATGACAGGTATGCTCAAGCTGTCAGTGGGTGACACGATCTTAACTGACTGGGAGGATTCGCTCAATCTAATTTCACAAATCTCAAATTGTCAAGCCTGTGGCAGAAGCCTGTTCCTCCCAGTGATCCTTAAGTGGCGCTCCGGCTGCCAGGCCTGTGATAGACGCCTGTCCGGGGGCACTTTACCCACCCCGATTGTGGTGGCGACGAATTGGGTTACATTATTGCTGAGAGCAGGCTTGCTCTCTTTCATATCCAAGGCCTGATACTAAAGTTTCTCTACGCTCATCAACTTCTCTCTATTGTGTGTCATGTTGATGTTGGCCATGTTGGGCCTTGGGAATAAAGCGTTGAAAACTCAATTGACGTCTGGACACTTGCTCTTTATTCACACTCACAGCTATCACCCCTAGACCAAGTCAAGAAGGTAACTTAAGTAGGCCGATCCCAAACTAAACAGTGGCTCCTTCGGGGGTGAGCGCTACAATTATAATGTGTAGTTCATGTATTATATGATATAACAGGATGTTTTGTCTATCTATGTTCAGTGTACTTGTTTGTGTTTAGTTCCTGTTCATGTTTCTTGTGCTGTAAAGACATGCATTGCAATCCTCCATAAAAGTAAAGCTATTGCTGCAAACAAGAAGCTTCCAGCGCATGATTTCAAAACGCAACAAGAATGACATGCAGGCTACTTGAATTTGCAATAGTAGCCTCCGTATTTCTCAAAAGAAAATGCTCCCCCCCAAAAAAAAAACAGCTTTTTTTTTATTCTGGCATGCATACAATCATATTGCAATACTTGCCTCCAAATACGGAACCCCTTTTTCAAAGGATTGTGGGTATTCCCGAAGCAGCCGCTCCTCATCCAGGAACTTGGCATCTCTCCCATTGGTGGCTGGTTGGAAGAGGCCGTAGTTGAGGACATCCTTGAGGCTCTCATTTAGCGTGCACAGTATCTGCTGCTTTGCTACCCAGATAGTGGCATCTGGATTAAATCGGAGGCATTTCTGCAAAGAAAAATAGTAAAGATGTAAACAAATATGTAAGGAGAGCCAAAGTTTTTTACAGTGTTAAACCAATGCAAATTGAACATGTAATCCAGCAACATTTCCAATATGTCAAAATTAAAATGACCATTTGTTAGTTTATTTTTCTTTTTTTTAACTAGCCCATTATGCTTTTAATTTGCAGGGTTTGCAGTGTGCAAAAGAGGAAGTAAAACTCATCAGGGTTTACTTCCTTTTTAAGGCTTCAGCATACCAAGACATTTTGGACAACTTGGTGGGAACAGTTTGGGGATGGCCCCTTCCTGTTCTAACATGACTGCGCACCAGTGCACAAAGTAAGACATGGATGAGCGAGTTTTGGGTGGAGGGAACTTGACTGGCCTGCACAGAGGTCTGACCTTAACCCCGATAGAACACCTTTGGGATGAATTAGAGCGTAGATGGCAAGAAAAGCCTTCTTGTCCACATCAGTACATGACCTCACAAATGCGCTTCTGGAAGAAAAGTCAAACATGTCAAGGTGTAGGTCACCCAGGATTCTCAACTAGGCAGGTTAAGGGACACTAGGATTATTGTTTAATTTGGCGGAAACTGTTTTTTCCGTTTTCTCCGTAGTTGATAAAATCTGGTTTGGTAAACCTGGAGTCTGGAGATTTCGTAGTGATCCAGGTGGGATGAAATCTCCATCCTGGCACCAGGTTTTGGGAACAGCCAGCAGGAGGGAATCTGCGAAAGAGAGAGTGCTAACGGAGGTACGGCATTTGTACATGAAACCAGGGACGCTGCTAGATGGTCGGAAGGACCAAGGTACAGAGGTTCAGCAGTGGTGATTCTAAAGAGGCAGAAGGTAGGATTGTACTTCATTTTGCATTAATGATGGAAACTCCTATGTGGGCAACTGTTTGTTTTGTTAGACATTTTCTTTGCTTTCTCTGCAAGAAAAATGGGCCAACAAGCCCTTAAACACCACAACAGAAGTGGTCTCCACTCACTGGTGAGCTATACACTAGAGCTAAACAACCCCCAAACATTACTATATAAATACAGTGTGACGGTATTAGAATGATATCCCCGTCAAAGATTCCCTTCTTCCCATAAAAGAACATCCCATCCTGGAATCGCCATAATAAGCCACACATGAGCCAAGCTTACTGCTGGAACAAGACAGTTAAATGGCAGCTTGCTGCTGGTATATATGCAGTTTACAAGCTAAATCCTCAATCAAGGAACAATGAAATCTCCAACCCCTTTCCACACACAGTGGGGGCTCCCATACAGATTATTAGGCAGACACTTCGGAGTCGACCCTGAAAACATTTCTTTAGATAATGACATCAGTGAAGGTAATTACTAGTTGTACAGAATACATTATCTAGACAGCTTGGCCCCGCATATAGAAGAGATAATTACCACAATGAAGCAATCAGAATAATTAACATGAGCCCCTTCTAATCACAGTAAACAGTAACCACAGGGCTTCTTCACACAACACAATAGATCAATAAACCTTTCAACAGAGGAATGAGTCACACCTGAAATCACCTGTTACCTCTAACACACACACAATTACTAGCAGGGAGAATTACACTGAAGCATCCTTCACATACAGTATCTCACAAAAGTGAGTACACCCTTCACATTTTTGTAAATATTTTATTATATCTTTTCATGTGACAACACTGAAAAAATTACACTTTTCTACAATGTAAGATAAAGTATACCCCTAAGTGATAAATTGTCCAAATTGGGCCCAAAAGGGCAATATTTTGTCTGGCCACCATTATTTTCCAGCACTGCCTTAACCCTCTTGGGCATGGAGTTCACCAGAGCTTCACAGGTTACCACTGGAGTCTTCTTCCACTCCTCCATAACGACTTAACAGAGCTGGTGGATGTTAGAGACCCTGCGCTCCTCCACCTGCCATTTGAGGATGCCCCACAGATGCTCAATAGTGTTCAGGTCTGGAAATGCTTGGCCAGACCATCACCTTTACCCTCAGCTTCTTTACCAAGGCAGTGGTCGTCTTGGAGGTGTGTTTGGGGTTATGTTGGAATACTGCCCTGCGGCCCAGTCTCTGAAGGGAGGGGATCATGTTTTGCTTCAGTATGTCACAGTACATGTTGGCATTCATTGTTTTCCTCAATGAAGTGTAGCTCCTCAGTGCCAGCAGCACTCAAGCAGCCCTAGACCATAACACTTCCACCACCAGGCTTGACTGTAGGCAAGACACACTTGTCTTTGTACTCCTCACCTGGTTGCCGCCACACACACTTAAAACCTTCTGAACCAAATAAGTTTACCTTGGTCTCATCAGACCACAGGACATGGTTCCAGTAATCCATGTCCTTAGTCTGCTTGTCTTCAGCAAACTGTTTGTGGGCTTTCTTGTGCATCATCTTTAGAAGACAGCCATGCAGACCAATTTGATGCAGTGTGCGGCGTATGGGCTGAGCACTGACAGGCTGACCCCCCATCCCTTCAACCTCCGCAGCAATACTGGCAGCACTCATACGTCTATTTCCCAAAGACAACCTCTGGATATGACACTGAGCATGTGCACTCAACTTCTTTGGTCAAATATGGCGAGGCCTGTTCCAAGTAGAACTTGTCCTGTTAAACCACTGTATCAAAATAAAAGGAGATGGTTTCCAAAAAACGTTCTGTTGCGATACTGGCCAACATCCTGAACTGATGTAGAAAATATTGTTTATTGGCCAGGTGCACAGCCAAGATTATTCAAAGAGGTCTCTTTGTCTGACCAATGAATCGGATATGCAACAAGATATTCTCTCTTGAAATACACAGGACATTTTAGAGGTAAATATTTATATTGATAACCTATATGAAATTAACCAATAATTAATAAAAAATACCATTATTCGATGTGGTATTGTGATATGAATACTGATGCCTCTTTCTTTGCTACAATCTTTACAAGATTGATTTAATATTGAATTGCTGGAATTGTGGAACAATTTATAGTTTCATAGATATTTGAGAGATTTATAATAATATTTGTTTGTAGATTCCACATAATCAGCTCTTTATATTCTGGACGGATGCAATCCTGGTTTGCTCCACGGCCGCCAATACTGTTTTGTTTGCCTCATTTTTTATCCTTTTCTGGGATACTATTTTCCTTTCACACGACTTTAGGGTCCTGTGGATATTCTCCAATCCTCGTGTTTTTTTTTTTGTTGATTTCCGCTGCGGACTTCCATGCATGGGTGTAGGAACCCTTACAAATCTGGGGGGGACAGCATTTTTACTCGCCACCTACACTGACCCCCGACACCTACCTGACACATACACTGACCCCCGACACCTACACTGACCCCCGACACCTACCTGACACATACACTGACCCCCAACACCTACACTGACCCCCGACACCTACCTGACACATACACTGACCCCCGACACCTACCTGACACATACACTGACCCCCGACACCTACCTGACACATACACTGACCCCCGACATCTACACTGACCCCCGACACCTACCTGACACATACACTGACCCCCGACACCTACACTGACCCCCGACACCTACCTGACACATACACTGACCCCCGACACCTACCTGACACATACACTGACCCCCGACACCTACCTGACACATACACCTACACTGAAATATGTAAAATGAAGTACAGCGCTAAATGAATAAATAAATGAATGTCAATAGATGCAATTATTAATCCTCAGGAACCGGATTAATAATTTACTGATTTTCATGATGTTATCCCTCAGGGCTTTCAGCATGTAAGCCTGTGAGGGAGGCAGAGCAACCGCCGATCAGCAGCAGTAAGGCCTCTTTCACACTGAGGAGTTTTTCAGGCGGTACAGCGCTAAAAATAGCGCTGCTATACCGCCTGAAAAACTCCTGCCCAGCCTTCTCAATGTGAAAGCCCGAGGGCTTTCACACTGAGGCGATGCGCTGGCAGGAGAGAAAAAAATCTCCTGCAAGCAGCATCTTTGGAGCGGTATGTATACCGCTCCTTCCCATTTAAAACAATGGGAAACCGCGGTAATACCACCCGCAATGCGCCTCTGCAGAGGCGAATTGCGGGTGGTATTAACCCTTTATCAGCCGCTAGCGGGGGTTATCAGCCGCTAGGAGAGTCACGCCACGTGTTAATGCACAGATAGTACTGACAGAGACCGTTACATGCCAAAAGCCCCCTCCAAGCCCCCCCTTAGGAATCGAATTAATGGATTTACTGAGCTTCATGATGTTATCCCTCAGGGCTTTCAGCATCATGTAAGGGGTTAAATTATGAATCCTGCTAGGTATTTGGCATGTCGAATTCCCTGAGGGATGCATTATATAGCAGGATTAACCCCAAGGGGTTAAATAATCCTGCTATATGATGTATCCCTCAGGGAATTCGACATGCCAAATACCTAGCAGGATTCATAATTTAACCCCTTACATGATGCTGAAAGCCCTGAGGGATAACATTATGAAGCTCAGTAAATCATTAATCTGATTCCTGAGGGGAGGGGACTTTTGGCATGTAACGGTCTCGCTGTCTATACTCTCCTCTCCCCAACTTTTAACTGCTGCTGCTGACCGGCGGTTGCTCTGCCTCCCTCACTCGTGACTCACTTTTTGTTGTCCATCGAGTTGTTCCACTTCCCGGTCCCAGATGAAGGCTCTGAGCATTTCCAGGTCCGGTCAGAGAGGAAGGGTGGAGAAGACGGCGGCGGCTTACAGATGCGCGGGCTGCCTTCGCGCATGCGCCGCCCGCGTTCAAGGACTGGCCAACCACGCCAGAGCACATGATCACATTCGCCCAATCCCAGGGCGCCATCTGCCGCAAAATGGCGGTGACAATAACGGTAACGGAGTTCAGAAAAATGACACAAGTCCTCCTAACCTGGGGGGGATTTTACAATACCTGTCCCCCCCGCATTATTTCCTGGGGGGGATTCGTCCCCCCCGTCCCCCCCGGTTCCTACGCCCATGCTTCCATGCATGCGTGTCTATGCAAGTATGCCTCCGCCATGATGTATTCAATACCTATACCCCTTTTTCATCCATCTTTTGCCATTTTGATGATCTGAAAAATGTTTTCTGATTCAAAATATTATAAGTTTATGTATTGCTTTTGTATTTTAGATTACAGTATAAAAAAAAAAAAAACGTGAATTCTCCCTGAAGGAGTTTCGCCTCCGTAATGCATAGGAATCCTTCATTGTATGATGTGTATACCCATGTGTATTTTCATGTATTGCATATTCCATTGTTATATGGCTGCACGTTTTATATGATACATCAATATTTTCTATGTCCTATTTTGTACAAATAAATATTAAATGTTTTACCCTTTTGTGGTTATACAATCTGTGCCTACAAAGTCCAGCCCTTGAGGGGAAACTTTTTTCTACGTTAAACCACTGTATGGTCTTGGCCACCCTGCTGTAGCTCAGTTTCAGGGCCTTGGCAATCTTCTTATAGCCTAGGCCATCTTTATGTAGAGCAACAATTCTTTTTTCCAGATCCTCACAAAGTTCTTTGCCATGAGGTGCCATATTGAACTTCCAGTGACCAGTATGACAGAGAAGCAATAACACCAGATTTTACACACCTGCTCTCCATTCACCTGATAACTTGCAACACAAATGAGTCACATCACACCGGGGAAGGAAAATGGCTAATTGGGCCCAATTTGGACATTTTCACTTAGGGGTGTAATCACTTTTGTTGCCAGCAGTTTAGACATTACTGGCTGTTTGTTGAGTTAATTTTGAGGGGACAGCAAATTTACACTATTATACAAGCTGTACACTCACTACTTTACATTGTAGCAAAGTGTAATTTCTTCAGTGTTGTCACATGAAAAGATATAATAAAATATTTACAAAAGTGTGAGGGGTGTACTCACTTTTGTGAGATACTGTGTATACTGTAGGTTTTAACTATTCCCCGCTTTAACAAAAAATAATATTAATGGCATTATTGACCTTGTTTGACTCCACTTTAATGAACTAAAAAATAACTTTAAAATAATTTTTAAGTTTTAAATTCTTCTCTTCTCTGTCTCTTCTCTTGTATGAAGATGGGCTGAGATCTGTGCGATATCTTAATAGTCTGCTTGTACAAGTCTTTTTTTTTTTTGGCCAAGTTTCCAGCAACCGCATATGCACCTGCGTTACGATCTCCCTATCACAGTTTCCAAGGTAATGACAGCTTGTATTCTCTGGCAACAGTTTCCATGACAATTCTAAGAACACCAAAGCCGCTCACTAGGAGTTCGATGAAAGTCCCAAAGGTTTGGCTAACGGAAGCATATTGATGCGCTGTGCTGGGAGATCAGCCAGAAATGTTTTCCCGAGCAAAACCACAGTTTACTTTAATCTTGTTTAATCAAGTACAGGTACAATCTAATTTAAAGCTGGTGTGCTGATCAATTATTAACAAAGGATCTGCATGTGTTACAAATTTAGGTCTGTATCTTAAGTAGCAATCCTAACTATTTACTGTGATCATCGCCCTTTGTTTTGTTTGTACTAAGAATATGTATTATTTGATTGTTTTCTGCAATTTCAGAGATGCTGTTTTTCCCTGAGGAAGACATTAGTGTAAATCCACAAAGTTGAAACGCGTTGGGTCAGCTATCTGAAAGAACTTTAGGAACCATTCTTATCAGGCTCTTGAGGTTTAAAACACAGATATCATTCACCATCTCCACATATGCACTGTCATTCATTGTTTTTAACCCACCACTTGGTGGTGGTTATTTGCATGTATATATATATATTTCTGTCTGTGTATATTTTTGTATAATTTTTTCTATTAAATTTATATTTTTATATATATTTTCTGAACCCTTTTTCCATTGCCCATACAATTCCAATTTTTGGAGGCATTTTATTATTTGATTTACTGTGATCTTTTTACACTGTACGGGAGAACAAGACGAGGGCTTGTTACATAGCAGCACAGTGGAAACATACATTTTACCTTAAAGCGGGAGTTTACCCGAAAAAAAATATTTAACATTAGATTGATGCTCATTTTGTCAAGGGGAATCGCGTATTTTTTTTAAAATTGAAGCAGTACTTACCGTTTTAGAGAGCGATCTTCTCCGCCACTTCCGGGTATGGGCTGCGGGACTGGGCGTTCCTATTTGATTGACAGGCTTCCGACAGTCGCATACATCTTGTCACGAGTAGCCGAAAGAAGCCAAACGTCGGTGCGGCTCTATACGGCGCCTGCCCACCGACGCTCGGCTACTTTCGGAAAATCGTGACACGATTTATGCGACCGTCGGAAGCCTGTCAATCAAATAGGAACGCCCAGTCCCGCAGCCCATACCCGGAAGCGGCGGAGAAGATCGCTCTATAAAACGGTAAGTACTGCTTCGATTTTAAAAAAACTACCCGATTCCCCTTTACAAAATGAGCATCAATCTAATGTTAAAAATTAAGTTTTCGGGTGAACCTCCACTTTAAGAGCCGTTATTAATCTACAGTTAAAAGGAAAATTCCAGACATTCCATAACCTTGCAAATGTTTAAGGTTTTATCATTTGATTTCTATAAAGTATCAAAATATAATTTCTTTGATTTCAAACTTAATTTTATTTATTAAAGAAGAACGTCAGTCCCCATTTGTTTGGGAAAACACACACTTGCCCTATGCAAAAAAAAATATTTTAATAAAAAAAATCAATATCCGAATTTGAGTGAGGGGAACAAAGCATGGTAAAATAAGATAATTTTAGCCTGAAGGTCTACTGTAGGTATATTGTAGATGCATCTTTATAAAAAGGATGCAAGGGATATCTAAAATACAGTAGAACCTTCTTGGATTACGAGCATAATCCATTCCAGGAGAATGCTTGTAATCCAAAGTACTCGCACATCAAAGCGATTTTCCCCATTGAAGTAAATTGAAACGAAAATAATTTGTTCCGCATTGACTTCAATGGCAAAGCCGGAGAGCAGCGGAAACATCCGGAAAGGCCCGAGGACAGTTCGGCTGACCTTGGCAAACCTCAGAAAAACTCTGTTCATGAGCCTTTCTGAGGTTTGTCGAGGTCAGCCGAACTGTCCTCGGGCCTTTCCATGCATTCGGCGCCCCCACCTCAGGCCAAAAGCGGTACTGCACACCACTTTGGCCTGAATACTGCTCTCTTTGCGAGACAACACTCACAAAACGAGTTAGGCTTTTTAGAAATAAGGTGCCCCTATTGCGAAACGCTCGTTAACCACGTTACTCGCAATCCGGGGTTTCACTGTATCTAATATATTTTATAATTAATTTTAAATATAAATACACACACACATCAATCAGCCATAACTTTATGACCACCCACCTAATATTGAGAAGTCCCCCCTTTTGCCTTTAAAACTGCCCTAGCACATCGAGGCATGAGCCATTAGATCTCTGAAGGTACGCTATGGTATCCGTTACCAAGCCGTCAGTAGCAGATCTGTAATTTGCGAGGTGGCGCCTCTAAGGATTGGAATTACTTTTCCAGCACATTCCACAGATGCTCGACTGGATTCAATTCTGGGGAGTTTGAAGGCCAAGTCAACACCTCAAACTCCTTGTGTTCCTCAAACCATTCTTGAGCCATTTATGCAGTGTGGCAGGGAGCATTATCCTGCTGAAAGAGGCCACTAGCCATCAGAGAATACCATTTCATGAAGGGATGTACTTGTCACCAACAATGTTCAGGTAGGTGGTACGTATCAAGTAACATCCACATGAATGGCAGGACCCAAGGTTTCCCAGCAGAACATTGCCCAAAGCATCACACTGCTTCTGTCGGCTTGCCTTCTTCCCATAGTGCATCCTGGTGCCATCTCTTTTACAGGTAAGCGGCACCCAGCAATCCACATGATGTTAAGAAAACTGAATGTATCAGACCAGGCCACCTTTTGCCATTGCTGTGGTTCAGTTCTAATGCTCGAGTGCCCATTATAGGCGTTTTTAGCTGTGGACAGGTCAGCATTAGTGTTGCTCACGAATATTCGTATTGCGAATATTCGGCTCGAATATAGCATATTCGAGTATTCGCGATATATTTCGAATTTTGCAATGAATATTCGCAATTCCGAATATTCGCATTTTTTCAATTTTATTTTTAAAACAGATCACATCCTATCGACGTCTAAAAGCATTGCTGGTATGATTAGAGACCCTGGGCCGAGTAGCTAAGCTGAGGCGATCCTTTTATGTTGCCGAATATAAAAAAAAAAAAATTGCGAATTTTCGCTAATGCGAATGCGAAAATGATTCCGAATTTTCGATAACTGTGGTAGGAGAACTCTGATTGTCTCTGATGCAAAAGGGGGGGGCTTTGTGTATGTTTCTGTTATGAATATTTGTATGTTTGATATTATTTTTTTTGTAAGAAGGAAAAAATTGCGCATACCTTAAAAAAAGGGGAGAATACAGCAGCAACTCAAAAATGTTATACAACATAATTTAATACAAGACAGAAAATGGAGTCGCTCTACAAGAATAAAAAATATGTCTAGTGACAAGACATGTGGGCAAATTATAAAATAAGCAAGCGCAAATAACTTGTGAAATACACAGTGAAACAAATATATAAAGAAATATAGTCCCAATAATAGAAAAATAATCTTTCATAAAAATGTCTTTGATATGTGAAGTGAAAAAAAGTCCAAAGCATGCAGCATGAACGTGTTCAATCTTCAAGGTGTTTGATTGACAAACGGCTGTGACAGATGGATAGAGTAAAGAATCACCACCAATGCAAAACACTTTTTATTTTCTATTGTAAAATATCAAGAATATTCTGAGCCAATCAGTGTGCTCCTTCCACATTTGCCGAATATTCGCAATTATTTTGTATTGTAAAATATCAAGAATATTCTGAGCCAATCAGAGTGCTCCTTCCGCATTTGCCGAATATTCGCAATTATTTTGTATTGTAAAATATCACGAATATTCTGAGCCAATCAGAGTGCTCCTACCGCAGTTATCGAAAATGCGCAATTATTTTCGCATTCGCAATAGCGAAAATTCGCAATCATTTCATTTCGATAAAATATCACGAATATTCGAATTTAGCGAATATATCTCGAATATTCGACTATATATTCGAGACATATCGCGAAATCGAATATGGCGTATTCTGCTCAACACTAGTCAGCATGTGCACCCTGACCGGTCTGCAGGTACACAATCACATACCCAACTGTGATGACCATTTTGTCTGCTTTCAACACATCAACTTCAGGGAAAATGTTTATGTGCCGCCTAATATATCCCACTGACTTTCAGATGCCATTGCAATGAGATAATCAATGTTATTCACTTTACCGGTCAGTGGCCTAAAAGTTATGGATGATCAGTGCTTCTATATATACACACACACACAGGCCCAGATTCACAACCGATACAACAGAATACGACGGTGTATCGGTGAATCAGTTACGCATAGATATCCATTAGATCCGACAGGCGTAAGTCTCTTACGCCGTCGGATCTAAACTGCATTTTTTTTGACCACTAGGTGGCGCTTCTGTCGAATTCCGCATCGAGAATGCAAATTAGCTAGATATGCAAATTCTCGAACGTACGCGCGGCTTTTCCCGGCGTAAAGTTGCCCCTGCTATATGGTGGCGCAGCCAATGTTAAGTATGGCCGTCGTTCCCGCGTCGAAATGTGAAAAAGTTACTTCGTTCGCGCAAGTCGTCCGTGGGGCTGGAAGTCATTTAAGTTAACGTCGAAACCAATGACGTCCTTGCGGCGTACTTTGGAGCAATGCACACTGGGAAATTCCACGGACAGCGAATGCGCCGTTCCGAAAAAACGTCAATCACGTCGGGTCACAGTAGTTTTGCATAAAACACGCCCCCCTTATCCAAATTTTAATTAGGCGGGCTTACGCTGGCCGATTTACGCTACGCCGCCGCAACTTACGGAGCAAGTGCTTTGAGAATACAGCACTTGCCCGTCTAAGTTGCTGAGGCGTAACGTAAATCAGATACGTTACTCCCGCACAATTTTACGCGGCTCTACGTGAATCTGCCCCACAGTATTTATTGGCGTATAACACTCACTTTTTCATCCTGCAAATCGGTTGCAAATAGTGTGTGCGTGTTATACGCCGATACTGCAATTTGGGCTGCCTCGGAGAGAACGTGGAGGGGGGCGGAGGCGGGACGACCGCCGTCCGATTACATACAGTGACAATTTCCTGTTTACTCAGCAGGCCTCTGTAATAGGAAGTCCCGCCTCCTGGGCCAGCATTGGACCAGTGTTCTGTCTATCATAGAAGCCGGTCCAGGAGACGGGACTTTGAATTAAAGAGGCTGCCGAGTAAACAGGAGATTCTCGCTGGCTGTAATTTGACCGCGCTCATCCCACCCCCCCTCCCTAAGATGGGCATTGATGAGGCTGCATTCATGGCAATGGGGAGGCTGCAGATGGGTATTGATCAAGCTACATTGATGGGCAATTGTGAGGCTGCATTGATGGGCACTGATCCTTATTTTGCTTCAAAGTTCTTTATTTAAAATGTACGTTTTTTTCCTGAAACTTCCCTCTTAAAATGAAGGTGCGTGTTATATGCCAATAAATACGGTATATGCACATACACACATCAATACCATTTAATGGTATCAATTCCTTCATCCTCCAGGAACTGGCTGCATACTCTCGCCATATGAGGCCGGGCATTGTCGTGTACCAGGATGAACCAAGGACCCACTGCACCAGAATAGGGTCTGACAATGGGTCCAAGGATTTCATCCCAATACCTAATAGCAGTCAGAGTGCCATTGTTTAGCCTGTAGTGGTCTGTGCGTCCCTCCGTGGATATGCCTTCCCAGACCATCAAAGACCCACCACCAAACCAGTCATACTGAACGATGTTAAAGGCAGCATAACATTCTCCATGGCTTCTCCAGACCCTTTCACGGCTGTCACATATGCTCAAGGTGAACCTGCTCTCATATGTGAAACGCATGGGTGCCAGTGTCAGACCTGCCAATTCTGGTGTTCCATGGCAAATGTCATTTGAGCTCCACGGTGCTGGACAGTGAACACACTGACCACTAAAGTACGTCGGGCCCTTAGACTTGAAGTCTGTTTCTGATTGTTTGGTCAGAGACCTTCACACCAGTGGCTTGCTGGAGGTTATTTTGTAGGGTTCTGGCAGGGCTCATCCTCTTCCTCCTTGCACAAAAATAGCAGATAGCGGTCCTGCTGATGGGTTAAGGTCCTTTTACGGCCTTGTCAAGCTTTCCTAGAGTAACTACCTGTCTCCAGAAATCTCTACCATGCGAAGTTCAGGTTATGATAAACATACCTTTCTCAGCCAATCATATTTGTGGCTAAGCATGCTGGGAGAGGTTATTTAATGGAATGAAGTCAGGTGATCAGGGAGTGTGTTCCAGCCCAGGGCTATGGCCTCGGTGGATGGTGGATGTAGAGTTCCTGGCTGCTAGGCCCGAAGCCTGGGGCCTATCCAGGTGGCATCCGACTGCTAGGCCTAACAGAGGCCTATCCGGATGTTCACGTTTATGCAGAGAAAAGCCTGCCAAAGATCCGGTAAAGATTCTAGACGGATGGAGTTCTAAGGAAGCACCAGAAAGGACTTTTCATGCGCTGGAGGCTATGAACTGGCTGGGAGGAATTCAGAGAGAACTCATCCAAGGGAATTAGTGCACGAAGCAGTGAGTAAAGTTCAGTTACTAGAGGAGAAAGCTTGGCCTACAAAGTACAGTTGTGCTGGTTAAACTTAAAGGCTCTTTTTCCTGTACTGCCATCTACCTTATCTCACCTATTTTTGTCTAAGGCCCTGTACAGACGAGCGGACAGTCCGCTGAAAACGGTCCGCCGGACCGTTTTCAGCGGACATGTCCGCTCGGAGATTTCTGTCTGATGGTTGTACACACCATCAAACAGAAATCCCCTCGGACAGGATACGTGGTGACGTGCCGCGCAGTCGCCGCGACGATGACGCGGCGACGTGCGCGGCCCTGGAAGGTCAATGCTTCCACGCATGCGTCGAATCACTTTGACGCATGCGAGGGCTTTGGGCCGAGCGGACATGTCCGGTGAGTCTGTACAGCCGACCGAACATGTCCGACGGACAGGCTTCCAGCGGACATGTTTCTTAGCATGCCAAGAAACATTTGTCCGCTGGAAACTGTCTGATCCGCCGGAAAATTGTCCGGTCGGCCGTACGCACGACCGAACATGTCTGATGAAACTGGTCCGTCTGACCAGTTTCAGCAGACATGTTCGGTCGTGTGTACGGGGCCTAAGGAGTCTGACAATCTGCCAGTTGCCGATTGTTACTATGGGTGTTCTGTGCCCTTTTCCCACTTTCCCGAATTGTCCTGTTTTATAAATAAACTTCTCTTTTGTTGAAGCATTAAAAAGACTGGTGCCCAATGTTCTTACTGGTTCATATCCCAACATGCCCAAAAACCTGTACCCTGAGGATATTTGCCAGCCTTCCCTAGCCTCGGTCGTTACCATTTGACTCCGGGAAAGTCGGGGTAGGCGCTACATATCATTTCTGAAACTTTACAATGTGCTACACAGGAAACTGCATTAACAGTTAAACAGTTGTAACCCTAAAAGAAAGAAAAAAAAGCCTCTGTTCTATGGTATAGTGCTTGTGCCATGTAATGTGTCCCTTTTCTATGATATAAAATATATGATGTAAAATACCTGGTTGATCCTGCCTGTTACTGTGTTTGCTGGCCATGGTAATCATGGCTGCTGATCCCCAATACCGCGGTTAGTTTGTGTGCCTCCATCATCCTGCAGTCTCTCCCTCTCCTCCTGCCTTTCAGTTCCGAAGCCTGTGTGTGAAAAGCCGATCTCCCCCCGCCCCTCCCCTCCTGCTTCTCTTCCCTGTGGCTCTCTATGGAGCTGGTTCACAGTGGCTCCGGTGTGAATTGCACCGGAGTCCTGTGCATCTTTTGGTCAGTTTCAGCTCCAAATTCAGCCCAAAATTTGGGCTGAATTTATGCCTAAAAACTGTAAATTGAGACGCACCAGACTCCTGCCGTGAGTTGCTCCATTCTCCAGTGTAAAACTAGCCCAAGCGAGCAAGTTTATCTGCTACCTCTGCCCCTAAAAAAAAAAATCCAAAATGAACCATCACTGATAAAACCAATATGATCCTCCAACTTGTTTTTGTTAGTGTAGTACCTGCACCCATTAAGAGAATAGGGGTAATTCCATTAAACCATTTCATTTGGCTTTTATATACCTTACAGTGGAATTAAACCTCCGCCATTTAGCGATGTTAGGCCCCATACACACCATTAGATTTTCTGAAGCTTTTTGTCTTCAGATTTACCAAAACCATGTAGTAGAAGGGCCTGCCTGATTACATACAAATGGAAACTTTTAAGGTTTGATTCCATATTATATGGTTTTGGTAAATCTGAAGAAAAAAATATACAAAAAAATGTAAAAGTGTGTATGTGGTCTTAATCATGCTGTAAAAACTAGCACAATTTTTGCGCATTATGGCAGACTCTTACCTGGCATGAAATCCCCCTCTAGCGTTACGCTGTCAGTGCTCCCATCAATCATGGGCACTGTCATCTCCCAGTCTTTTATCTGGGTTCCAATTTTTGCCCACTTGGTTGGACATCACTTCTGTGTATGTACTCGGGAGTCAAATCATCACAGCACATGTGCAACTCAGTGTACACGAACGCTGACAGCAGTGGCAGCTGGTGCTCAAATTTTTTTGGGGGGGCGCAAACAAACGAAAAAAAAAAAAAACACATAAATTGCAGCCTCACTGTGCCCATCAATTGCCGCCACTGTGACCATCAAACGCAGCCACTGTACCAATCAAACGCAGCCACTGTGCCATAAAATTATCGCCACTGTGCCATAAAATTGTCGCCATCAAACGCTGCCACTGTGCCATGCCATCAAATGCAGCCACTGTGCCCATCAATTATCACCACTGTGCCATGCCATCAAATGCAGCCACTGTGCCATCAATTGTTGCCACTGTGCCCATCAATTGTCGCCACTGTGCCATGCCATCAATTGTCGCCACTGTGCCATGCCAAACGCAGCCACTGTGCCATCAATTGTCTCACTGTGTCATGCCAAATGCAGCCAATGTGCCATGCCATTGTCGCCACTGTGCCCATAAATTGTCGCTACTGTGCAAGGCCATTGTCGCCACTGTGCCCATCAATTGTTGCCACTGTGCCATGCCAAACACAGCCACTGTGCCCATCAATTGCCGCCAGTTTGCCCCTAAAATGCTGCCAGATTGCCCCCCCCCCCCCCACCTGGCACTTACCTTTCTCGGTCAGCCTCCTCCACGATCCCTTAAAATAGTCCCGTCCTCGATGTCGGTTCAGCCAATCAGGTTACCGGTAACCAGATCCGGTGAACCTGATTGGCTGAAATGCATGTCAGTATTAACCAAGGAACGCACACCCCATGTGTCCCCTGGTTAACTATTTGGAAGCCGATTACAGCCCTCAGACTATAATCGGAAAGCCAATCAGGGCTCTGATAGACACTTCCACAGCCAACCAGCTGCCGATATTCAGATGGCCGGCCATCTGAATAGTGGGCAGCGGCGACAATACATAGATTCATGCAATGCATGAATCTATGTATTGTTTTTTAGTGGCGGAGCAGGAGCAAGAGGGGGCGGCGCTCCTGCACCCTCTATGGACGCACCGCCACTGGTTGACAGTCAAGGAGAAAGGTTTATGGCAAAGAGAACAATAGAAGCTCGTCGGTCACAAAGTTTAACTTATTTTTTTTTATTCCTGTTTTCACATTTTACATTTTGTGGTTCCAGATTTTCTTCTGGAAACTTGTGGTTGCTTCTTTAAAAAAAAAAATATATATGTTTTCCCTTTAAAACGCAACAGGATTTTTATTTGATTAATAAGGGATAATTCTAGTAACTCTGACTATTAGTTTAAAATGTTTGATTCCTGCTGATAAACTCTATTTCCCCTTCTGGGATACAAATCACGCAAGACATATACAGGGGTGACTTAAACAGCACAAAATGAAGATACTTTTAGCAGTGCAATTAGTAACACCAGAAGCAAATCAATATAAGGAAAGCAAGACGCTGTTTGTTGTACAATATATTTACCCAGCGGGACTAAATTAGGGTATTGGTTTCCAAGCATTGCAGAAAGTGAGCTAATAGGCAGCTATTGGTTTATGTGTAACATGACTGATTTATTCCTCTGATGTTTACAGTCGAAGACAATGAGAAGTGGTTGACTAAGAAGAAAAAAAAAATAGTTCACTTTCATCTTATTTGTGTAGACATTCAAAAGAGTATTGTATTAGAAAAACAGGATATAACACGTTTTATTTGTCGTTTTGAATATTATTTCAGGCATTCATCTATTTCCATATATTTTGGTTATACAGTGGAACCTCAGATTGCGAGTAACGCGGTTAAAAAACGTTTTCGCAATACGAGCACTGTACTTAAAAGAAAATCCTAACTCGGATTTTGACTGTTGTGTCGCAAAATTTGTATGATTCAGGCCAAAGCAGTGTGCAGTACCGCATTTGGCCTGAGGTGGGGGGGCGCTGGAGCCGAGCGGTGCCGCTTGTAAATGCATGGAAAAGCCAGAGGACAGCTTGGGTAACAGAGGGGTAGATTCAGGTATCTCCGCTTCAAGTCACGGCGGCGCAGCGTAGTGTATTTACGCTACGCCTCTGCAACTTACAGGAGCAAGTGCAGTATTCACAAAGCACTTGCTCCGTAAGTCGCGGCGGCATATCGTAAATGGGGCCGGCGTAAGCGTGCGTAATTCAAATGGGGGAAGGGGGGGCGTGTTTTATTTACATTTTTGATGACCCGACGTGATTGACGTGATGCGCCGTCCGTGTACATATCCCAGTGTGCATTGCTTCCAAGTATGGCGTATAACGACGTATTGCTTTCGACGTGAATGTAAATTACGTCCAGCCCTATTCGCGAACGACTTGCGCAAACAAGGTAAAAAATTTAAATTTCGAAGCGGGAACGACGTCCATACTTAACATTGGCTGCGCCTCCTAATAGCAGGAGCAACGTTACGACGAAAACGACTTAACGCAAACGACGTAAAAAAACGAACGCCGGGCGCACGTAAGTTTGTGAATCGGCGTAAGTATGCAATTTGCATACTCTACGCTGAAAACGACAGGAGCGCCACCTAGCAGCCACCGTAAGAATGCACCCTAAGATACGACGGAGTAAGAGACTTATGCCAGTCGTATCTTAGGCTACAGTCGGCGTATCTAGCTTTCTGAATACAGAAAGTAGATACGCCGGCGCAACTTGGCAATTACGCGGCGTATCTATGGATACTCTGGCGTAATTGCTCTCTGAATCTACCCCAGAGTCTTTCCGAGGTTTGCCGTGGTGTCCTTGGGCCTTTCAGGCCGTTTCTGAGGCTCTCCGGCGCCCCACCACCTCTGGCTGCATAGGGTATTGCATGCCATTCAAGTCAATGCGGAAAAAAATATTTTAGCTTCCATTGACTTTAATGGGGAAATTCGCTTTGATATGCGAGTACTTTGGATTACGAGCATTCTCCTAGAATGGATTATCCCCTGTATTTATATATTTTTTGTGGTTATTTTGTCATACAGATACCTTGACACTCATATATATGGTCGTTTTTTCCTTCAAAAGCGAAATATCCTCTTTCTTTAACCACTTGCCTGCTAGGCACTTTCACCTCCTTCCTGCCTAGACCAATTTTCCGCTTTCAGCGCTCTCACACTTTGAACGACAATTGCGAGGTCATGCAACAAAAATTGAGAAAGATAATGATTTCTTTCAGTGAGACAGATACAGTTGGCTCACCGAAAGAAATTGTCTTTTGGTAGGATTATCCCTTATTAAATTAATTTTATTTTGGTGGGATTTAATCACTGCTGGAATTATTTATTGCTAAAAAAAAAAAAAAAAAAAAAAAAAAAAAAAGACTACAAATGTTGAAAAAGAAAAAAATGTTTTTCTTTGTAAAATGTTGTAAATAGGGGCAGCCTGTCCACTAAGGGTGCACAGACGCCCGCTCTATGCATGCATCCAGCCCCCATGCAGGATGCATGAATTGCAATGAGGGGGGTGTATGTTTGAAGCATGAGATTAGAGCCAGAGGCTCTCACAGGCTTCAAAAAAGGGTGAGCTTGAGACGTAAAGTACTGTGAACTGAGCCCACCTGGTTGTGGGACAATAGCATATTAATATTTTCACACCGATTCTCCTCCCAGCCAATCAGGAAGCGGGTCCGAGACCTGTTTCTCGATCTGCTGAAAGGAGAAGCGTTCCGATTAGCTGCTGAGGAGGGAGGAGACAGAAGCCGCCGCAATGCACGCGGAAGAGAGCAGGGGAAGGTGAAGCCGCCCGTGATGATCGCAACTTGTCGCCCGGGTGAAGCGCTGCCTGCCATAGATGGAGCTGGAGCTCCGGGCCCAACCGACCTACCTGACCGGGGGGGGGGCTGTGGGTGCACCGATTGCTGCCCCCCCAAAAAAAATTACCACCAGCCACCACTGTAATTTTACTATTTTATTCCTTCACTGATGTTGCTGATGAGGCTGCACTGTTAGGCTTCACTTATGGGCACTGATGAGGCTGCCCTGATCGGCGACACTAATGGGTTGCATTTATAGGCAACACTGATGAGCACTGACATGCTGCACTAATGGGCACTGATTGGGGCTGCACTGATGCCCTGATTATCAGTGTAGATGTCCCCTGTGTGGATTTCCGCTTACCAGCTCTCCTCACGTGCTTGTCAGCGTGAGAGGAGGAATGCCGATAACCAGAAAATCCTGTTTAGACTGTTATCAGCTGTGATTGTACACAGCTGATCACATGGTGTAGAGCCACTGTGATGACAGATGCGGGTCCCAGGGGCACACAGGGAGGCAAGGTTCTGGGAGGATGTCAATAGACGCCCTCACAGAAATTTGTGACAGCACTATAGCCGGTATTCAGCTATATCGTGATAGGGAAGAGGTTAAAGTAGATCTAAGGTCAAAATATAAAATAATTTCCACATCGTATTTCTATTTTTTTTAGCCTACTCCTATTACTCAATAGCATCTTGAATTTTGCAAATTTACTCCCCACACATTTACCTTGAATTCTGTGAAACATATTTACTATGCCCTGTGAGTAGGCAAGGTGTGTCATACATTTCACAGAGCCTGCCTTCTGAACTACAGAGGTGCTGAGTGGAGGAGTTTCAGGAGGTGAGGTCAGTACAGGAATCTGTGCTTGCAGGTGTATTGTCACAGTTTGCTGCCTATCCTAGAATGCTCCGGGAAGTCACGTGGCGGCCAACTGCGCATGCGCGATGCGTTCCAAACGCAAATGCGATGCGTTCCAATGCATTCATTCGACAGTGCACACCAGTGAAACCTTGGTCGGCATCCAGGCTCTTTCCTTAACATCCCCGTGGATTGGAGGATGTTAAAAAAAGAGCCAGGAGGCCGAGCGAGCGGAGCGAGGACATGAGGCCGACTGGCCACTTTCCTCTAAATCCACGTCGCCCTGAATGCCAGGTTCGCTGGTGTGTACTGTCGAAAATCCATTGGAACGCATCGCACTTGCGTTTGGAACGCATCGCGCATGCGCAGTTCGCCGCCACGTGACTTCCGCAGCATTCTAGGATAGGCAGCAAACTGACACTACACATGCAGTAAGGTACCATGGGATATGTAATCCTTAGAAACTGAAAATAAACGGCAGAAGAGTAGCTGAAAAGCATGCAGGGAATCCAGGAAGTTGTGGGAGGAGACCGCCATCATTCCGAACACAAAAGGAGATTTTTAAAGTAAGCTTAGAGCAGATTGTCAAAAATAACTATTGCTTGTATTGTTATTACAATGGTTATGTTCTAAAATAAAAGAGTATTTTGTGGTCATAGATCTCCTTAAAAAGGCATTCTAAAAAATCCCAAAATGTCAAAGCAGGGCGCATCGGCCTTATGAAATCTAATAAAACACTCACACAAGTAGTAAAACCACAGACATGAAATCATTGGGCTAGATTCAGGTAGCCGGGCGCATTGTTACGGCGGCGTAGCGTATCGTATTTACGCTACGCCGCCGTAAATCAGAGGCAAGTGCTGTATTCACAAAGCACTTGCCTCCTAAATTACGGCGGCGTAGCTTAAATGGGGCCGGCGTAAGCACGCCTAATTCAAATGAGTATGAGGGGGGCGTGTTTTATGTAAATGGCTGGTGACCCATGCACCGTCCGTGTACATATCCCAGTGTGCATTGCTCCAAAGTACGCCGCAAGGACGTATTGGTTTCGACGTGAACGTAAATTACGTCCAGCCCTATTCGCAAACGACGTAAAAAATTCAAAATTTGACGCAGGAACGACGTCCATACTTAACATTGGCTACGCCTCATAGAAGCAGGAGCAACGTTACGCCGGAAAAGCCTTACGCAAACGACGTAAAAAAAATCCGCCGGGCGCACGTACGTTTGTGAATCGGCGTATCTAGGTCATTTGCATATTCTACGCCGAAAACGACAGAAGCGCCACCTAGCGACCAGCATAAATATGCACCCTAAGATACGACGGTGTAAGAGACTTACGCCAGTCGGATCTGAATACAGAAAGAAGATACGCTGCGTAAATTCAAAGCTGCGCCGGCGTATCTATAGATACGCCGGCGTAATTCAATGCTGAATCTAGCCCATTAGGTTCCATGGATTGGACTTTCTTACATCTCCATCAGTGGTCTAAAGAAGGACCCCTCCAGCAGCCTTCAATTGATGCAAGTTTACTGATGCATTTCTAGGGACAAGCCTTCTTCCTACTTCTGCCCATGCTTGCCTTTTAAATAGTCCTGATGCGATGTGGAATTATCCACGATGACTGGCTCTGCCCCATTCATAAATTGGTTAGCTCTTAAAGGGGTTGTAAAGGTACAATGTTTTTTCCTAAATAGCTTTCTTTACTTTAGTGCAGTCTTCCACTTCCATTTTGCTTTTAAATGTCCTTATTTCTTTTGAGAAATCCTCACTTCCTGTTCTTCTGTCTGTAACTCCACACAGTAATGCAAGGCTTTCTCCCTGGTGTGGAGTGTCATGCTCGCCCCCTCCCTTGGACTACAGGAGAGTCAGGACGCCCACTAACACACAGATCCTCTCTCTATCTGCAACGTAGAGCGCAACGTAGCGTCCGGACTCTCCAGTAGTGCTCGCCCCCTCCCTTGGACGATACATGCGACATAGATTTCCTATGATACCAGACAAGATCTTTAGACGGCTGACTGCAACTTCAGAAGGTTGCCCACCTGAACAGCAAGCGCATGGCAGGGTTCCTAAGGGGGCAGCAAGCCCCACCGATAGGCTGCATTCCTCTCCCACAGAAAAAACCTGGAAGCCCTTTGTTTATACAGAATCCCAGCAGCATTCAGGGCCACCCTCCCTGGGATTGGTCAGGGCTGTTTAAATATTCATGCTGCCCATTTGCCTTGCTCCATAGAGATTCTCTAGCACAGTGGTCTCCAGACTGTGGACCTAGGGCTGGATGCAGCCATCTGTATTCCTTTATGTGGCCCATGGGGCTCTATTCCCCCACTGACACCAGCGATGGGGCACTGTTCCTTTCAGTGACACCAATGCTAGGGCACTATTTTTCCTTCTACTTACCACAGGCATTATGTCTTTTTTTTACTTCACTTGCCTACCAAGCCTGGAGGCATTGTTACTCCAACTGGCCATAGTCCGGCCCCTCTCAAGTCTAATGGACAGGCCCTTTGTTTAGAAAGTTTGAAGACCCCTGCTCTAGAAAACAGAGAGAGCAATTGAACCTGCAACAAGTGAAACACGGAACAGGCCAGAATAATCAACACTACAGTGAGCCAGAAAAAAATTCACCTAATCCTAGAACCTATCTAGGAGGGCGCTACACTACACCTAATCTTAAACTGGCCATAGATGGGTAGAATTTCAAATATAAATGATATGGAAAAGAAGGTTCTAAGAAAGTTTGTTTTTCTAATTATTAGTAGGGTCAAATCGACATTTGTTGTCCATCGCAGCAACAAGAAAATTTGAAGGAGCAGGATGGAACATTTTTCTTGAATGAATGAACGTCTGACAATGTATGAGGTTTTTGTTTGGTAAAGTCCATTCCAAAATTAAATCTTAAATCAAGCGAAATCTTTCGAATGACATTAGAATATTCTGAGAATTTTTGTAAACGTTTTTTTTTAATAGACATGTGCATTCGTTTTCGTCCGAATGCATTTTCGTCCGAATTTCAGGTATTTTCGTTATCGTTTTAACAAACGATAACGAAAGCACAGAAAACGAAAATCGAAAGATCCGACATAAACAAATGCTTTATTTTTGTTTTTGTTGCAGTCGAATGTGCCTAACCTTAAAGTGGATCAAAACCCAAAAATGTATTTTTATTTTTTTGATGTCACAATGTAGAGAATAAGATTTCCTATCATCTGTGCCCAGTCTTGCCACACAGAGTTAATCCAGCTCTGAGAAATCCTATTTTTATTGTTCAGTGAAATAAAACAGACTTCCAGATAAAAACCAAAGTCCTTGCTTGAGTGACAGGTTATTTACATATCTCGTGCACTGCTTGCAGACATACACAGCTTCTGTAAAAAGTGCTCAATTCACATCCCCCTCCCCTCTTCCCTCCAGATCTATGTATATTCTGATGGCCGTTGCATTTTCTCATGGCACTGAACTGTGACTCACCCCATATTTTGAAAACATTTAATCAAAACACAGGGGAGGGGATGTGAATTGTGCACTTTTTTTCAGAAGCAAGGACTTTGGTTTTTATCTGGAAGTCTGTTGTATTTCACTGAACGATAAAAGAGGATTGCTCAGAGCTGGATTAACTCTGTGTGGCAAGACTGGGCACAGATGATAGGAAATCTTATACTGTACATTGCAACATAGAAAAAAAAAATTAGTCCAATATTATTCTACATAAAGAGAAAAGATTCGACATTATAGAGACATGAAGAAGATTCGACAGAGAGAAAAGATTCGACAGAGAGGCATGAAAATTCAACATAGAGAGACATGAAGATTCGACATAGAGAGACATGAAGATTCGACATAGAGAGACATGAAGATTCGACATAGAGAGACATGAATATTCGACATAGAGAGACATGAAGATTCGACATAGAGAGACATGAAGATTCGACATAGAGAGACATGAAGATTCGACATAGAGAGACAGTTTTCGTTGCTCCGTCGAATCTTTTTTTTTTTTTAAGATTCTGTGGAATCTTTTTTTTTTCTTAGAACATTCGACAGACACCATAAGCCTTCAATGACAGATTCAACCTTAATTAATTTGGATTTCCGAACGAATGCATTTTTTTAACGAAATAAATAAAAACGGATTTCGGGAGTAACTAAATAAATTTATTTTTCGGATGAAAACGAAATTGCGAAACAAAATATTTTCGTCTAGGTCTATTTTTTAAGACTCTAATAATTTTTGTTACAAGTTTTTTTTTTCATTTATTGTCAGCTGTAGAGACGCTTAACGCAGTCATGGAAACACGTCTCCCGATAGCCCACCCGCAGTGAGATAGACTCACCTATCTGCACTCCCCCCCTCCATCAGAGTACTCAGTTTGTTGCTCTAAAGGAGCAAGGCTCACACTGAATTAGCAGTTGACAACGTCTCTTCAAGTACAGTAACCCATGGAAACCAATCAGAATCCATTGTAGATTAGACCGACGTGATCAGAGGGAATTCTGATAGGTTGCAATTGTAGCAAAGTCTCTGGCCTTGTCCAGTCTAATGCAAACTTTCCCGGGCAGAGATAGCCAACATTCTTTTGTAGGTGGTGGGTTGTGAAGCATAGTGGGTGCAAGTTAGACAAAGTTATTGGGCGCCAGACACTTCTTAAATGTATACGTATTTTTTTTCTCTTGACAGTCCTTTTTATATTTTTGGGGGAAAGAGGGTTGGAGCCAAGACACTCTTAGATTGTTGTAGATTAAATTGGAAGACGTTGAGACTTGAATAGGAAGACAGCAGTGCAGGTAAAGGCCCCAGCAAGGCGCCACATCTGCACATGCAGGAATGCTGTCTAAAGACTATAGCAACTGTCTTTAACAGTTCCTAACTCAAACGTAACAGTTCCATCAGCTTTATTACAACTGTCTCTTGTAGTTCTTTAACACTGAGCTCCAACGTCTTTCACTTGATCCTCTGATTCACTGACTCTGAATCCCTTAAGCTCCTCCAATATCTGCGGTGGTATCTCCCTCAAGCGTTACCCACACTTTCCTGCTGGGTCCCTAGCTTGGCACTCCAGATACTTCTCAAGCTTCACCCCTGCTGACTGGCTCGTTCCATGGCTTGACTCACAAGTCTGCTCTGCAAGCATCTCCTCTGCTGGTTGGGTTCCTGACTTGATTACCACCTGAAGTTTCCCGGTTCTCCACTGTGCCCGTTCTGTGAGAATGCGGCTCCAGTACCTGATTGTTACTCACTATGGTCACTGGTAATAAGGTGTTTGGTCAGTTTGTGGCAACAGCTTCCCTTCTACAGTGGAACCTCGGATTGCAAGTAACACGGTTAACGAGCGTTTCGCAATACAAGCAATGTATTTGTAAAAATCGAAACTCGGTTTGCTAGTGTTGTCTCGCAAAACAAGCCGGATTCAGGCCAAATCGGTGTGCAGTACCGTGTCTGGCCTGATGTGGGGGGCGCCAGAGCCGAACAGCACAGATCACAGCCAATTGGTGTCTTTCAGAAATGCATGGAAAGACCCAAGGACAGCTCGGCTGACCTTGGCAAATCTCTGGAACAAAGTCTTTCCAAGGTTTGCCAAGGTCAGCCGAGGTGTCCTCAGGCCTTTTTGGCCATTTCCGAGACTCTCCCCCCCCCCCGCCTCTGGCCGCATGCGGTATTGCATGCCATTGATGTCAATAAGGAACTAATTACTTTTATTTCAATGTTTCGATATGCGAGTATTTTGGATTACGAGCATTCTTCTGAAACAGATTATGGTCGTAATCCGAGGTTCCACTGTACCTCCGACCACTGACAGGTTCTCCGGCCGACAGAACCATCACTTCTGGTTGGACTGCAAGCTGCAATCCCAACCCCACTCTGCTCCCTTACTTCTGGATAGGTCCTCAAACAGCCTAGCAGCCACATACCCTCGTAATAGGGCCAATCTCCGGTCTAGCAGTCCAGGGCACACCATACACATCCACCCAGACAGCTATCCAGGTGGCACAAAACACAGATAACCTGATTCCACCCGAATATATAGGCTCTCCCAGCAGGCCAAGGGATTCAAGAAAACCCCTGCCCATTGGCTGAGATACCCCATATACCCATAACCTGACCTTGGGCTGCCCTTCTCTTATCTAACACCACCAATTACCCGGCCACCTGGTGGTAGAAGAGAAAAGTGGAACAAGGCCAAACTTAGAGATCCCTAACAATTGACCAGGGTAACTACTCCTGGCAAGTACATTTGTGAGGAGCATCCCTGACTAAGCCCCAGGGCGCTACACAATGAATGCTTATATATTCATATTTGTTTTCATAAATAAAAGCTGCTAATGGAAAATACAATCAATTCTCCTGTTTTCATACTGTATATTAGTGCTTTTCTAATGGACTGCATTTAGTGAAGCCTGTTTCCCATTCTGTCCTTAGGATAAAACATTTACTTTAGAGAGATCATTGATCCCTATGGGGAATGCAAACATCAAAACGCATTGACCCTTTTCCTGAGCTGAAAACCATCTGTACATTCTTTGCAAAAAACAGAGCCTGTAACATTTCAATCCATCTTCAGCTTAAATTATTTTTGTTCCTTTCTGGTAAGGGAGAAGGGTTAGAAACTTTGCTGTGCTTTTTTTGCAACATTTAAGAGTCATTTACTATCTTCTTGACTTATATATTGAACATATTAGTTAATTAAAAGTAAACAATTGTCAAATTGCTGGAGAAGGGCTTTAATGAAGTGTCGCCACAGATATTTCCATATGATTCCCAAGATAAATGTGTTTGAGATTTGACTTCCTACCTTTTCTTTTTAATTAACGAATATTCAAGGGACAAAATATAAAAAGACAGCTTTTACGAGAACAGTAACAGGAGACAGAGCTGCATGCCATATGTTCTGATTAAAAAAACAAACAAAAATAAAACAAAACAAATAATAGAGCAGCTATAAATCCCCCCAAAAAATTAAATAAATCCTTTAAGTCCAATGTGTCATAAACAAGTCATGTTTTTCATACTACACATGTGCAAACGTATATAGTGTATAAAAATGCTTAAAGTACAACAAAAAGCAGAGCAAATGTTCAAATATAACTTAAAGCGGAGTTCCACCCAAAAGTGGAACTTCCGCTTAATCATCCACTCCTTGCCCCCTTACATGCCACATTTGGCATGTAATTTTTTTGGGAGGGGAGTGGGGGCTTCAGGAGTAGTGGGACTTCCTGTCCCACTTCCTCCTTCTGCCGAGGGGCTGCTAAGGCAATACGTCATATCGCCTTTTGGCAGCCCCTCCCTGTAGGCTATCGCCTGGGACACGTGACAGGTCCCAGGCGATCGCCTGTCCAATCGAATGGCGCAGCGCTGCTCACGCATGGGCAGCCTGTTGGATTCTGTTTTAAAGTGTCCGCCCCAGTTGATATAGTTAAACTGAAAAGAATGAGTTTACTTTACGTACATTTAAAGAAACAAACATAGGTTTAAATCACAAATGTACAACTGCTAGGTAATGGCACAATATGATTCTGCAAGGGCCCTTGCGGGAATCAGTAATGACAATAATGAATAGGTCTAAGTTAAAAATGGTACCATTCAATTAAACTAGTGTAGGCAATCAATGCTTGCGAGCTCCCGGGCAATCCTGCGGAACAGCTAAGGAATGTCTCGAGACTAAGGTCCACGTTGCGGCCAGTTGGTGCACGTTAACTTATAATCCGCAAATGGTAAACGATGAAAAGGAGTTAGTAAAATAAAGGATCCTGAACAGCAACGTTGGTGAACTGATCGCTTGTCAGCGTCAGTCACTTCTGTATAATAACTATAAAGTTAAAGGGCCTCTAAGTCTCAGCTAGAGGCCAAACACGTGTCTCCGGCTTGTAGGGTGGCACTAAGTTAACCGTCTGGAAAGGAGGCTTGGAAGTTGAGCATGTGCTCTCTCACCCGACAGGGCCCGACCTGCCGGAGTTATTCTCAAAAGGCACGTTGGTAGATCACTGCTCCACAGCACAAGGATCCCGGCATCAGGCTCTCCACTGTTTGTCAGCTGGGCAGCCTCTCCGATCTCCTGGAACACGAGCTGGGTATAGTGGTCTTGCTTCCTTCTGGATGGCCGGTCTCCCGGAAAGGTTAGGCCCAGGCCTCAGGTCTACCAGCACGGCTGTGCTATAGTCAGCAGCTCTGCAGAGGAGAAGATGCAGGTCCCGAGAGAGAGAGAGATCAGCCACTCCCTTTCCTAAGTAACCTCCCCCATAAGTCTGTGTGGAGGTGTCACATGTTCCAATAACACAGGGCATTGTGGGAAGTGTAGTCTGTTTCTCCTAAGAGTCAATGGAGTCCATATCTCCCGCTACTCGCAGTCCCACAATGCATAACTTCTTAAAGGTATCGTACATATTTACAGGCGTTGATAAAGTTCCAGCGGAGTTTAGGCCTGTCAGTAGACTCTGACAGGATGACCCCTCTACACACATTTTAGGAGAGTTCTGAAGGATTTCATGTTAAGTTCTTCAGGTTTGCCAATTGGTAGAATTCTTGTTGTGTAAAGACTGCCCCCAATATCCAGCAATAGATTGTATTTTATTTCTTAGGACAAGCATCCTGGCAGTGTTGCCAGAGCTGGAGAAGAATGCAAGCTCCTGGAGTTTTGAAAAAAGAATGTGCTCTTCTCTCCAAACTTGCAATGCAGTGCTTAGAGCCCGGGGCCACATGTAGCCTATTGCCACTTCTTGTGTGGCCCATTGGTCCCCCTACAGACACGTATCTGTAATATGTCATGCACTGTGTCTCCAGTCTATGATTGACTGCTGAAGCATGCCCCCAGTCTTCAACAACCCCTGTATCATGTTATTAGTCTCTGACAGTCTCTTGGAGCATTCCTTCAGTCTCTTGAAGCATGTCTGCAGTCTCTGACCATCTCCTGTATCATGTCTGCAGTCTCTGACCATCTTCTATATTTAGTCCATACCTCTGCTATGCAGTCCCTGACAATTTTAATGAAGTTCTTTAAGTTAGGCTCAGACAAAGTAATCAAAGCATATTTTATAGGAACAAGGGAGCACAGGTTTTGTTTAACCACATCCCTTAAGCCCCACCCCATGCCCACAATTTGCCGCGACATAGCGCACTGCAGGTCTTTTTTACTCCTCCAGTGTTCCTCATTCTGAAGTTCAAAAATTGGGAGATATGGACTTCTCTAGACATTTTAGACTTTTCTGAATTTGCATATGCAGTTATGGGCTAAGAGCTCTACGAATCCTTTTGCACCATATTACCCCCTATACTGGGCCCCTTCTGAATGCATGGGTAGGGTAGTACTGTATAGGAGAGAAAGTGACTGTTGCCAGCTACAGGATATCCCGCTCACTTTTCTGCAGTCAGTGGCAGAGATACAAGAGTTCAATATTTAGAACAATTCTTAAAGACAACAGCTTTGCCCTACAAAGTTTGTGCGGAATAAGTCCACACGGAGCAGAATTTAAAGCAGTAACTCTTCACTCCATCTTGTCACATTTTACCTGGGCCTATCAATTCCTGATGGCCACTCTAGTGGTCATAACTTTGAGCGTGAGCTCTAACACCTTATGTGCCCAGGAGGAGTTGGCGCTGAATGGCTAGTGCAAACAGGCTTGTCTTGACTGCTCTGTAAATCGGGGGTCATGGCATTGAGGTTAGCGCCACCCTTCCACTGGGGCATTTTGGATCACCTTACATTGGGGGAGAGGACTGCTTGGAATGATTTTTCTTTGGATTATTTTTTTCACAGAAGTAGTGGACCTTTATGTTATCACTTTAATTCATGCACTATTCGGACTTTGTTATACATATACAGTACATTCACTTTTTTGGTCATTCTATTGGCACGTGTGTTTGCACTTTATGCACATTTAATATTACGTATGTTTTTACTAAACGCATGACACATTTGGATTGATTTGATTAATTTTATTTTTTATATATTTTAAGTTATATTTGCACATGTGCACTGCTTATTATCATTGCACGTTGTTGCACTTGCACATTTATACATTGTATATGTTTGCACACATGTAGTATGAAACCCATGACTTATTTATTACACATTGGACTTGGATTTATTACATTTTTTAGGGGGATGCAGTGCCGCCTTATAATTTGTTTGTTTTATGTATATGCAGCTTATCAAAACATATGGCATGCAGCTCAGTCTCCTGTTAGTGCCTGTTCACACTACTTGGGATCCGACTTGTGACGCTCCAAGTCGTGTGACATGAGAAATTAAAGTGAATGAGAGCCGTCTTAATGCACACTACTGAAGACGCCCCAACTTCAGAAAAGGTTCCTGTACTACTTCAAGGCGACTTGTACCCATTGATTTCAATGGAAGTTGCCTCCAAAGTCAGGTCAGTGTCTTAACTGAAGCAACTTTACAGGAAGAGAAAATAGTTTTCTCAGGCAAACCCCCACAGAGCTGATTATTGTTAGATTGGCCACTGGCAAAGTTGCCTGTTTTGGAGGCGACTCGACGTTGCCTCGAAGTTGCCTTTAAGTTGCCTCGCAAAGTCATGCCAACTTTCATGACGCTGTAGTGTGAACCGGCACTTTGTGTCCTTATTGTGTTCAATGTCTTTTTTGATTATTCTTTGAAAATTAGTTAATTAAAGGGAGGAAGTCAGATCTCACAAATACCTTTATCTTGGGAATCATATGGAAATATCTCTGGCAAACCTTCATTAAGGCTGGGTTCACACTGAAGCATGGAGCCGCTCACAGCAAGGGGTCTGGTGCGTCCCCGTTTACCATTTCAGGTCTGATTTTAGTCCAAATTTTTGGCTGAATTCGGACTTGAAATGGACCAGAAGACGTGCAATTCACACCGGAGCCACTCCCGAGATGTGTGAACCGGCTCCATAGAGAGCCGGTCACAGTCTCCTGACATGTGAATTGGATGTGGAGAACCTACACCAAATTCACAGTAGCATGAACCCAGCCTACAACTCATCTCCAGCACTTTGGCAATTATGTACTTTTAAAATCCACAGTTCTTAACAAAACAAAATCCTATAAAGCATGTCCGGAAGAGCTCCACGTCTAATAAACATTTGCTCAACACACACATCAATCCAATTTCTACTTCCCAATACAATAATGAATACTTATCCGCCATCGAGCATTACTATGGATTTTTGCATTGTCCTGTCCTAGCGCATGTATACTTTTTTTTCACATTAGGCCAAATAATCAATGTTTTCCCCCTTGGAGCAGCTGCTGGTGAGTGCCGAAACCGGTGAAACATGTGTGGGATAGCTGATAGCTGTGTGGGATAGCCTACACACCATCGGTTAAAAAACGATCGTGTCAGAACGCGGTGACGTAAAACACAACGATGTGCTGAAAAAAACGAAGTTCAATGCTTCCAAGCATGCGTCGACTTGATTCTGAGCATGAGTGGATTTTTAACCGATGGTTGTGCCTGCTAACGATCGTTTTTTTTCTATTGGTTAGGAATCCATCGGTTAAATTTAAAACAAGTTGGCTTTTTTTTAAACCGATGGATAAATAACCGATGGCGCCCACACACGATCGGTTTGGAACGATGAAAACGGTCCATCAGACCGTTCTCATTGGTTTAACCGATCGTGTGTACGCGGCCTTAGAGAGTCTACAGTCAGTTACAGAGAGGTCAGTGAGGGGAAAGGCCATTTCTAGATCAGGCAGTAACTAGATCAATCGCCCATTTAACAAAACCCACAAAGCCTGTTTTTTCTTCGATCCTCCTGCTTCGCTGGCTGTTTCTAGTACCAATGACATTCTGTACAAATTATTGTGAAAAGGCAGATTAAGCTGCATTAATTACACTGTAAGCTCCTGTAAGACGGGTTATAGTTTTTTGGTTTCCTTTTATTTCTTTTCATTTTGGAGAACAATCGTATTTATTCCCTCCAGTCAGGATAAACATTTCAATAACGAAATCCTGCAGCCTCTTCATACTGGTATGAAGATTTTCTTGCTTATCTCCTTCTTCTTAAAAGCTTTGCCAAGGGTCTGTACTCCATTTAGAGTAGGTCAGTGTTTTCGTCGTATTCACTGAAATGAAGGATTAGCTATTTGTTTCCACCAGTATGTAAGGAACTGGCAGCCCCCCGGTCCACCTCTCTTGGGAGCCACCATTCACTCAATCACGTTTGTTCCAATACCAGTGTCCTCCACCTTGGCCTAGGAGCACATACGCTCATGCTGGGGACTGTTTAAAGCTGAACTCAAGGTAGATATAAAATTCATACAATATGCCATTACAGTGGAACCTCGGATTGCGAGTAACGCTGTTAACAAGTGTTTCCCAAAGGGAGCTGCGGTGGCTCAACGCGATTGGCACTGTGCTGACAAGCCATTCACCTCTGCAGCTAGAGGTTCGGATCCCGGTCTCGGCATCATGTGAATTGAGTTTGGTGGTCTCAGCCCGGCTCCCGGTGGGTGTGCTATGCAAGGTAAGCCTGTGCTTAGTACGCCCACCCCCCTCCCACAAAAACCACCACACCTACACACGCACTCTAAATTGGGTTAACACACGCACTTTGACCACGTGGTCTCTAAAAGAGAGGCGAAGGACTAATGGGGCTGGTTGAGCGGGCTAATCCTCTCACTCCCTTATAGGGAGTCCCTCTGCCCCGTTGGGCTTCAAAGCGGAGCAGGTAGGGCGGGCTGTGTGGGAGGACCCCCTCACACACCCACCATTGCCACCCGGGGCATGGAGAAAGGTGGCAGATTGCCCCTGGGGGAGGCCTGCCTACTCCCAACTCCTGCAGTCCGGCTCCTCTCTCGAGTACATGCACAAAATACACTTTAAAAAAAAAAAAAAAAAAAAACAAGTGTTTCCCAATACGAGCACTGTATTTTTAAAAATCCTGACTCGGTTTGCAAGCGTTGTCCTGCAAAACGAGCAGGATTCAAGCCAAAGCGGTGTGCAATACCGTGTTTGGCCTGAGGTGGGGGGGGCACCAAAGCCGAGCCCATCGGCGCAGTTCAGAACCGTTCGGAAAATCTCGGTAATATTCAGTTCCTGAGCCTTTCCGAGTTCAGCCGAGGTGTCCTCAGGCCTTTCCGAGTGATTCCGAGCACCGCCCCCCACCTCTGGCCAAATGTGGTATTGCATGCCATTGAAGTCAATCCGGAACAATTTATTTTCATTTCCATTGACTTCAATGGGAAAACTTGCTTTGATATGCAAGTACTTTGGATTACGAGCATTCTCCTGGAACGGATAATGCTCATAATCCAAGGTTCCGCTGTACAAGTATTTTTATACCAAATGCTTTGATATGATTTACAGTAGTAGTAGTAAGAGAAGGAGCCCAGACTGAATGAGGATAATACAGCACAAGGATTGGGTCAATTGTTCCTCAATTGTTCAAGGACCCCGGCTTTGGAATGCTCTACTCATGACCATTCGCTTAGAAGAAAACCATCGAGCTTTTATGAAAAAACTAAAGACCCACCTCTTCTAATGGATCAGGACAACACTGGATGCAAAGCGCCTTGAGGCGATTAAGTTCGCATTTGTTGCGCTATACAAGTTTCTCACTCACTCACTCACTCAGTGTTTATATGCTCATGCCGTTAGGATTGGCGTGTTCATCTTTTCCTGTGCACCGGCTCTATGTATAAATTAGAGATTAGAAGGCTGGCAGGCTGCCGAGACACTGCTTCCAAGGCTAGCAAAAAAGATCAGCTGCTGAAAGGAAAGTGTTACTAGTGTATATTTTTGGATGAATCACTTTACAGTGTCTGAAGCTACAGAGGTCAGCGAGGGATCATTTTGAAGTGGTTCTAAAAGGCAGAAGGTGCTTTCTATGCGTTAGGGTAAATAAAACTTCAGCGTGCAGCACCATCCCAGTCTCCCCTTCTAGTCACCTAAACCCAATGTCGATCTAGCGGTGTGCACAAGAGCAGCATCACTGCTCTTTCTCCTCACTGGCCCAGAGGCAGCAGCGGAAGGCATTGGCTCCTGCTGCTGTCAATCACAGCCAGTGAGTGGAGAGGGAGGGGGGCCAATGGAGAGCGTGCTCACATAAGGGTCCCCACAGCAAGAAACTTGCCATAGAGGCACTCACCGGGTGGGGGGGAAGGAGCATCAGAGGGGGATCCCAGAAAAAAATTAATTCGAGGCTGCGCTAACAAAAAAATAAAAAAACACACACAATCATATACCCATAGTTGATCCAGAGGAAGGTGAAAAACCCCAGAAAAGCATGATCCAATTTCTACAGCAGGGGAAAAATGTATTGTTGATCCCCCGAGAGGCAATCGGATATTCCTTGGATCAACTTTACCTATAAATGTTGGTATCCAGTATATTATGTACATTTAGGAACAAATCCAGGTCTTTTTTAAAGCAATCTACTGAGCTGGCCAGAATCACCTCTGGAGGGAGTCTATTCCACATTTTCACAGCTCTTATTTTGAAGAAACCTTTCCGTATTTGGAGATTAAATCTTTTTTCCCCAAGATGTAAAGCGTGCTCCAATGTCCTCTGTGATGACCCTTAAAGTGAATAACTCAACACACCAAGATAACTATATAGACCCCTTTTGTTTTTGTACATGTTGATCATACCCCCCCCCCCCTTAATCTCATCTTCTCAAGAGAGAATACATTCAGCTCCTCTAATCTTTCCTCATAGCTGAGCTCCTCCATGCCTCTTATCAGTTTGGTTGCCCTTCTCTGCACTTTCTCCAGTTCCCCGATATTCTTTGAGAACTGGTGCCCAAAACTGAACTGCATGTTCTAGATGAGGTCTTACTAATGATTTGTACAGGGGCAAAATGATATCTCTCTCTCTCTGGAGTCCATACCTCTCAATACAAGAAGGGACATTGCTCGCTTTGGCAATGCTCTACCAAAAGCCCAGATCCTTCTCCACTGTGAATTCCCCCAGTTGTACACCCCCTAGTATGATGCATGCATATTCTTACCCCCCAAGTGTATAACTTAACATTTATCAACATTAAACCTCATTTGCCACAGTCACCCAAACAGTGCATTGAGGTCGGCTTGTAAGTTGGAGACATCCTGTAAGGTTGTTATTCCACTGCATTGCTTGGTGTCATCTGCAAAGCCTGAAATGGCACTTTTAATCCCAGACCCTACATCATTTATGAAGAGATTAAAAAGTAAGGGTCCCAACACTGAACATTGGGGTACACCACTGATAACCTTAGACCATTCAGAGTAAGGATAATTAACCACTACTCTGAATACTGTCTTTTAGCCAGTTTTCTATCCATTTACAAACTGATCTTTCCAAGCCTGTAGACTTTACACATGAGCCGTGTGTGACGAACTGTATCAAACAATTTTGCAAAATCCAAGTATACCACGTCCACAGCTACCCCTCTGTCTAAGGTTTTACTTGCCTCCTCATAGAAATAAATCAGGTTTGTCTGACAACTTCTGTGTTTCATTAACACCATGCTGTCTGTTGCTTAAAATATTTTTTTCCAGCAAGAACTCATCTATGTGGTCTTTTATTAAACACTCAAGTATCTTCCTGACTACAGAAGTTAAACAGGTCTATAGTAACTTGGTAAAATATAAACACCACATTGGACTTACGCCAGTCCAGTGGTACTATTCCAGTCCTTAACGAGTCCCTAAAAATTAGAAACAATGGCTTTGAAATGTCAGAGCTCAATTCTTTTAGGATCCATGGGTGGATGCCATCTGGTCGAGGTGCTTTATCCACCTGTATTCTGTCCAAATATTTCTGGACTTTTGAGCCATTGTGGATCATTTGGGGCTGTGTCATTGCCATCCCCATTATGGACTTAAGCTCCCCCAGACCCATTTGTATACACAGAGCTGAAGTATTTAATACATTTGAAGTCACCCACTCCAGATTATTTTGTAAAGGGCCTACATGCTGAGATCTGACCTTTTTACTATTAATATATTTGAATATTTTTGGGGGTTTGTCCTACTTTCTTTTGCAATCTGTCGTTTGACTTTATTCGTCCTTGATTTCCTTTTTACATTAATTTTTATGTTTTTTTAAGAGCTCCTATTTATAGCTTTTTATACTTTGGCCGTGAGTCACATAGGTTTTATTTTTAGCCTTTTAAAAACATATTGCACATGAGAATAAACTTTGCAATGAGTTTGTCTTTTTGAATAATTCCTGTTTCTGTTCTATTTTCATCAATGCCATTATTCCCTCCCAGTCTAAGTCTTGGAGAGCAGCCTCCATCCTTGGAAAATTTGCTCTCTTAAAGTTAAGTGTTTTTACATTTTCTGAACATGTTTGTTGCTTACAGCCAACATTAAATGAAATCATGTTATGGTCACCGCTACTCAGATGTTCTTTTATATGAATATTGGTAATAAGCTCTGCATGGTTTGAGATTACCAGGTCCAGCAGAGCATCATTCCTAGTCAGGGCCTCAAAAACTGGACCATAATAGGTTTAAAAATGTTTGTCCTGTAACTGTTCCAGCAGTAACATTACTCAAGTCAATTTCCGGGTAGTTAAAATCCCCCATTATTATCACTGTCCCAGCCCTTGCAGCCCTTTCTATCTGTGCAAGGAGCCATGTCTCCACCTCCTCATTAACACTGGGAGGTCTATAACAAACTTCAATGATAACCTTTGTAGTACGCACACCCGTGTACATTTCCACCAATAATGCTTCAGATTCATCACACTCTCCATCAACTAAGTCCTCTTTCAAACTCGTTTTGAGATCACTTCTCACATAGAGACAGATACCACCCCTCTGTTTTTACCCTGTCTTCCTGAAAGAGAGTATAGCCCAGTCATGTGAAGAATGAAGTCAAGATTCAGCAATACCAATTAAATCATAGTTCTCCTCGTGCACCAGAGCGTCCAACTCAGACTTCAGGCATTGATGAACAAACACTAATTCATTGTCACATTTTGCACACTTATTTTGTTTATTTTAGTACAAATAGTACCATTTCCAATGGTTGTTTGTAACATGGGAACCTTCATATGACCTGTCATAGCCCTCCCCCATCTTTCCCCATTTCACCCACCAATAGGGACTGACCTGTCTGCCCCATTATAATCTAATTTACCCTCCCCCTCAATCATAGTTTAAATACTTCTCCAGCCTTCCAATAAACCAATCCCCCAGCACAGCAGACCCCCTTCCATTTAGGTGCAAACCATCTTTAGCATATAGATTGTACCCCAACGAAAAGTCAGCCCAGTGCTCTAGAAACCCAAATCCCTCTTTCTTACACTAGGTCTTTAGCATTGCATTAAATTCTCTAATCTCCCCCTGTCTTTCCTGTGTTGCGCGAGGCACAGGCAATATTTCAGAGAATATCACCTTGGAGGTCCTTCCCTTCAACTTGCAGTCTATTTCTTTAAATTGGTTCTTAAAGAACGTCAACCTTCCATATATTCTGTCATTGGTTCAAATGTGGACCAAGACAGCTAGGTCATGCCCAGCCCCTCTGAGTAATTTATCAACCCGATCCACCATATGCCAAACCCTGGCACCAGGGAGAAAGCAAACCATTTGGTTGAGGCAATCCTGGCGACAACATATTACATGTTTATTTAAAAGAAATACCTGTACAATCACTTTAAACCATATTTACTGCTTGTTTAGAGTATGTAAAAATTAGCATGTCCACAGTTCTACTTTAAAATACCGTAATTAAAAAAAGAATATGCAATAGATATGCATACGCCCTGTACCTACAAGTTTTTGCATAGGGTAATACCACTGCATAAGATCTAATTAGAAATAGGAATGCCGTCTACCAGATCATTTGTGTCTTTCAGAAATGCTTCACAAAAATCAAAACCCAAATGATTATGTACAACAAACCTTATGCATAATTTCCATAAACTGAAGGACGAATAAATAGATATTGGCTCAGGGTAAAGTTAATCCACCACTGTGTTAGGATAACACTACAGGGAGGGTTAGCATGAGGGTGTCCTAAAGGTAGAGAATCTCTTTCCAGAAGATCTGAGCAGAAAAACGACCAATGCCAAGCTCCCAGTGCTGAATGCTAATGTATCACTACTTGGTCCTCTGGGGCAATGTCTAAACCAAAGGTATGAAATAGAAACGACACACGTATGAGGAGTGAAAAGCGATGCGCACCCCAATATAATACAGCATGGAAGTTTTTCCCCGGGTGGGGTTTTAATACAGCGAAAGTTTTAACAAGTACAGAAATATATATTAAAAGAATTTATTAATTATGTACATAGGACACAATCATGACAATAAAAATTAGAATCTCCAGTTTCAAAAAGTAATAAACAATAAATCAAATACTTAGACACAATTGCAAACACAACATTACAGATACAGTTGTACATGACAAGGACATCTGCACATGTTGAGTTCCTTACGCGTTTCGATCCCTTAATATGGGATCTTCTTCAGAGGATTTTTGGTTTGCTGTGAAAAATTAATTAAATGATATGTTTCAGTTCTATACCTAGGTATATGTCCAATGGTTAGAAAACAAAACAAAGTGTATAGTTACCAATCAAATGTTATTGGAGACATTATTTGTGACTGGAGTTTCACTCAGCTGGTTAAAAAGAGACCCAGTAGTCTCCCGGCCACTCAGCCTCCCGGAGCGCGGGCCGCCAAACTGTATGTGACTTACCTTATTATGTACAACTGTATCTGTAATGTTGTGTTTGCAATTGTGTCTATGTATTTGATTTATTGTTTATGACTTTTTGTAACTGGAAATTCAAATTTTTATTGTCATGATTGTGTCCTATGTACAGTGTTGTAAGCAACAGCGTTTAAATAAACACTGTTACCTAACGCAGCCCCATTTGAGGGTAACTAGTAATCTACCAGATTACTATTCCCTTCTCGGCAACGCCGTTCCAATTACTTTAAAGGCGTTACCGTAATTAAATTTACTGCGTGCGTGCGTAGGGGGGGGGGCAGAGGGGGTCATGTGGAGCTGGCCTGGCTGTGATTGGGTGACGGCCGGGTCAGGTGGCCACAGAGATGGCCTGCCTCTGTGAACGCGGGTGGCGCTGGCGCATGCGCTTGGAGTCTCCCGCCCGCCTGCAGTGTCACGACGAGTCTGGCTCAGCTCAGCCGCCGACATCTCCCCCGCTTGAACTTCGGTGAAGGTAAGTGGTGCATACTACTGTATGTTGTGTTTTCATCGATGGCATTCATTCTCTGTTCATGCTGTATTCTGCTGACAGAGCCGTATTGAGGGAGACAGCTGGCTGTAAATTCAGATTTATGCATTTGCCAATGCCATTGCCAATACCAGGAAGGTGAGAAGAGGCTTGCTGCGTTCCCTTTATATTATGCTCTTTTCTACAAGCTGTCATTACTATTAGCTCTGAACAAACAGAGGCTGCTTCTGATAATGGTACATAAGTCATTTTGCAAGTCGCCTTAGATGTCGTCTTCAAGTCGCCTGGCCGAGTCGCCCCCGAAGTCGTGCCGCCCCTGTGTGAACCGGCTCTTAGTGATTTTGCCCATACTTTATGTTTAATTAAATACCCATACCAATTGCATGCATGCCCTTAAAATAAACACATATCTGACACTTGACATTTTATTCTATACATATATGTATAAGTGGAAACAAGATGGTAAAAAAAATGGTGGGTTCCAAAGAAGAAAAAAAAAAGGAGAGAGCCTTGAGTGAAAGTGGCACTTTCTGTTCGGGGAATAAATCATTTTGCTGGGTTATGGAATGTCACCTATGGCATCTCTGGAATTCTCTTTATTCAGACTACTCAAGCTACACAAATACTATGATCATGCACCCATCGTTGCATATGTTGAATAACTTAAGGTAAAGATTAATAAAACATTTCAGGTAACATATGTATACTCTAAAATTGAATGCAGGGCTAGTGCCTGAAAGTAGCTCCATTTTGAGAAGGTTAATTATTAATAGCAAAAACATGTGAAAAAGCCTTAGGCAGTGATTTGATTTAGACTTCATAAGATGTACTTGCTTAATACAGTTTCAGCAGAGAATTGAGGAGTCTGGTAAGGCTTGGCCTCTAAATAATTCATTGGAAAAACATTCCTATTCCACCCGCCTGAAACTAGTTCAAAAAAGGAGTTTGGATGTGGTTACACATAAAAACACATGGGATAGATAGATTGGATCAATCAGGGTTTCTCAACTAGGGTTCCAGAGGTTGCTAGGGGTTCCTTGAGCAATTTCTGCCTCTCAGATAAGTTCCCAATGACACCCATACTGTAATAGTTTTAGCGATCTGTAAGGAAGTCAATGCAAGGAACATTCTTTCCACTGACCATCACACTAATGTATCAAAAGTTGTAAATATAGTAGTTTTTAGCACAGGTTCCCTGAGGCCGGAAAGTTATTTCATGGGTTCCCCTGTGTTGGAAAGGTTGAGAAAGGCTGCAGTAGATAAATTGCTTTAATTTAGGATTTGATGAATTGAGGCAGTATTGGATTCTCTGTTAGGTCTATTGCATAAAATGTATTGGAGGAGCTCTTCACTATTACCAGTTCTCCCAGGACAATCAAGAGTTTTGCTGAGTACTGGACTTCTTTGTCTATCCTATGGAAAATTCCCCTCTGACAATAATGCAGTATGATGAACCCCAAACTGAGCTAAGTGAATGAGGGTAGTACTGAACACTGTGCACCCTCTTTTCTCCAAAATGTGCATGTCAGTGACAGGTGATTGGTAGGGATGAGCCAAACACCGAACGTTCGCTCGAACATTTAGAACCCCATTGACGTCTATGGGACTCGAATGTTCGAATTCAAAAGTGCTCATTTTAAAGCCTAATATACAAGTTATTGTTGTAAAATGTCTTTGAGAACCCGGGTCTTGCCCCAGGGAACATGTATCAATGGACTCCTGAAAAAACTACCATTTAAAAAAAAAAAATCCATTGATACATGTTCGCTCGGGCAAGACCCGGGTTCTCAAAGATGTTTTCACAGGCACACTATAGACACCCAGCAGGTACAATAGTTAAAGGAATTTTTCATTTTTTTATTTAAGCATCATTAAAATCACTGCTCCTGAATCTTTAGGTGCAAACTACAGAGCACACGGCCAGTACACACCAAGTAGCTTTAGGTGCAAACTACAGAGGACACAGGCAATAAACCACGTAAGAATACTGCAGCTAGCACAATCACCTGCCTGCCAGTAAATTAGGAAGAACTGATTTAGCTAAACTATACAGTGTATAAATATATGTACAACACCTTGGATGTATATATATATCCTCTACACACTAACATTAACTGACTAGCCTGCCTGCTCTATCTACCTGCAAAAAATGACACTCTCTCTGTCCTCTCTTAACCACCACAACACACTACACAAGGCCGACCTGCAGGCGGCCTTTTATAGTGTGGGGCGTGTACTAAACCCCCTGAGCCATAATTGGCCAAAGCCACCCTGGCATTGGCCAATTATGGCTCTCCGTTTTTTGCAAGCTGTGATTGGCCAAGCATGCGGGTCATAGTGCATGCTTGGCCAATCATCAGCCAGCAATGCCGCAGTGAATTATGGTCTGTGAAACGTAACTCGAATTTGGCGCGAACGACCCGTTTTGTTCGTATTTCGACGAACGATCGAACATACGATGTTTGAGTGGAACTTGAGTTCGACTCGAATACAAAGCTCATTCCTAGTGATTGGATTTAAAATCTTGTGTGTTAGACATGTTTCATAAACCCCCACACAAGAACACAACTCAGCTGGAGACATGCAAGCTATAATAAATCCCATTAAACTTCAGTAGCAGAAGATGGTAAAAATGAAATCCTGCCATGGTGGCAGCTACTTTTTGTGTGTATAAAGAGTTACCTGCAGAGTTTACCAACCCTATAGTGACAATCACTCGCAGTGCACTGGCACTTAAATTGTTGTCCCATGAGCTAGAAGATCTCCGTGCAGGGTGAGGCTAAGAGTGCCATTCCCTTTTCCATTATTGTAAAACTGTTGATGTAGGAGTGCAATGATTAAGCACGTTTGTGTGAAATGCGTCTGTTAAGCATTTTGGATCGCTTGTGTGTCATGTTTTTAATCGTTTGACTCTACAATAAACATAATTTCTTCATTCCTGGATGTGCCGCCCTTTCTTCTTTGTTCATATGGACTGTCTAGGCTACGGACATTGGCAGGCACCCAGAGTTTTTCTACAGCAATACTTTGGGATTGTGCAGATAGCCTGGGAGCGGTGTGTACCCAGCTTTTCTTTCTGATGTATGAGTACCAAAATCCTGTGGGGGTTTGCACCCTTCTTAGATCTATCCATATCGCATCACATATAAGTTTAGGCATAGAGATCAGCTTCAAGTTTTACGTCAACATCATTTTTGTTTTTACTTTTAATTAAAGTGCAAATGGCTCGTTTACCTAAACACTAGGGATGAGCAGAACACCCCCCGATTCGGTTCGCACCAGAATATGCAAACAGGCAAAAAATTTGTTTGAACACCATTTAAAAGTCTATGGGACACGAACATGAAAAATCAAAAGTGCTCATTTTAAAAGGTTACTATGCAAGTTATTGTCATAAAAAATGTTTGGGGACATGTCAGTTTTTTCAGGAGCAGTGATTTTAATAATGCTTAAAGTGAAACAATAAAAGTGAAATATTCCTTTAAATTTCATACCTGGGGGGTGTGTATAGTATGGTGTAAATAATCCTGCGCTGCCAATACACAATGTAGTTGCTAACACGGCTGGTTGGAAGAAGCGAAAACAAAAATGGGTGTATAAGTGTAGCGCTTAAACAATACAAAATGCGATACCAAGTATTGTATATAATAAGTGGATGTACCACAAAATAGTGATAACTCACTGTGACAAAAACAAATGTAAATATAACATGAAATGGTATAAACTAAAAGTCCATAAAGAAATAAGTAGTCCACCAAGTGTCAAAAGAATGACTGAAGGAGAGGAACAACTTCCAAGTGATTCTTGTGAGCAAAAAGTTGTGACTTCTTGTGTAAGGTGTGATGACCCGCCACCGGTAAAATTGCGAGCTTACCAGAAAAGATGGATTTAGAACTTATGTCTCTGTGAGTCCAACAGGCATAAATGGAGATAATCGATGTGTCGATGGCTGGAAAAATCCTTATTGGATGTACATCATGACCTCCGATCATCAATAATAAAGGTTCAACTAGACGCGTGGTGAAAATTGATAATAGGTACATAAACTTGCTCTCAGTAGATGTCAGTGATGTGAGGAGATGAGAAAGGAGAATAGCCACATAGTGTAATCTCGTTTAAAAGATTAAATTAATTTATTACAGCTAGTGCACTTACATGTAGCTGAAATGTATAACGCTTGTATATACAGATGAGGTGGCAGTGGAAACCTACCAACGCGTTTTGTGTTACTACACTTCGTCTGGGGTGTATCTCCACTGCAGCCCTCTTCAAATTATAAAAAAGAATGACCCCCGTAATGAGAGTCCAAGGTGAGTATAGTATGCCTGTAAAGTAGTGCATGTTTCCAGTGTTTAGAACTGTTCCTGCACAAAATGTCATTTCTAAAGGAAAAAAGGCATTTAAAACCACTCGTGGCTATTCATGAATTGTCGGGTCCTGGCAATACAGATTAAAGTCATTAAAAAAAAAACGGCAGGGGTCCGCCCCCCTCCCAGCCCTTTGGGACTGGTATGAATATTAAAGGGAACCCCGAACCAAAAACAAAAGTGTAGGGACCCCCCAAAATCCATATCAGGCTCTTCAGGCCCTTAAGGGGAACCCCGCACCATTTTTTTTTTTGAAATGGTGTGGGGTCCCCCCAAAAATCCATACCATACCCCCCAGATTCCGCCCTCCCTATGTGAATTGGTAATGGGGTACATTGTACCCCTACCATTTCACATAGGGGAGGCGGAATCTGGGGGTCTGGTATGGATTTTTGGGGGGACCCCACACCATTTTTCTAAAAAATAAATACATTTAATCTTTTAAACGAGATTACGCTATGTGGCTATTCTCCTTTCTATAGACACCCCCCAGGTACAACATTTAAAGGAATATTTCACTTTTATTATTTCACTTTAAGCATTATTAAAATCACTGCTCCCGAAAAAACTGCAGTTTTTAAAACTTTTTTTTGCATTGATACATCTCCCCTGGGGCAGGACCTGGGTCCCCAAACACTTATGACAATAACTTGCATATTAGCCTTTAAAATTAGCACTTTTGATTTCTGCCATAGACTTTTAATGGGTGTTCCGCGGCTTTTCGAATTTGCCGCTAACACCCCAAATTGTTCGCTGTTCGCCGAATGGGCGAACAGCCAATGTTCGAGTCAAACTCATGATTGCTCATCCCTACTAAACCCCAGGGTAAAAGGATAGCTACAACCAAGCTGTGGTTGCGGTAATTAACCCATCTCATGTTCTCTTTGTTGACCAGTAGAGTTGACTACAACGGCTTCTGCACTGCACTGAGTTCTTAGTAAAATGCCTCTCTCATTGTGCAACACCCATGCTAATCCCAATTTTATTGCCACTTATTCGTCTTAACCCTTCTGCCTGTGGAAAGTTGTTTGTACAAATTGGATCCCTATCAAGGAGAATCCATGTGAGGAAAGAGGGGAATTTCCAGAGAGAGGAGAACAGAAAAAAGCCTCCCTTTTTTGTTAGTAGCTCCACTAATGGCACCAAATTTATTTTTTCCATAGTTCTAAAGCAGAGATTTGTACCCTGTGCCACACATGCCAATCCTGGGGGTATTTTGCTGCACTGACACAAATCCTAGGACTATCTTACTTGACTGACACCGTTCTCATGCCACGTACACACGATCGGTCAAACCGATGAGAACGGTCTGATGGACCGTTTTCATCAGACCAAACCGATCGTGTGTAGGCCCCATCGGTTATTTATCCATCGGTTAAAAAATGTGAAACTTGTTTTAAAATTACCCGATGGATACCTAACCGCTAGAAAAAAATCGATCGTTTGTAGGCACGTTCATCGGTTAAAAATCCACGCATGCTCAGAATCAAGTCGACGCATGCATGGAAGCATTGAACTTCATTTTTTTCAGCACGTCGTTGTGTTTTACGTCACCGCGTTCTGACAAGATCGTTTTTTTAACTGATGGTATGTAGGAAAGACTGATCATCAGTCAGCTTCATCGGTTAACTGATGTAAAAATCCCTCAGACCGTTCTCATCGGATTGACCGATCGTGTGTACAGGGCTTTGTTGATGCACTGCCACAAATCCTGGGATATTTTGCTGCTCTTAGACCAAACATGTGTAATTGATTGGCGCTGCATTGACATCAGTTTCTTTTTATTTTTTTCTGCACTGATCCCAATCATTGGGGTAATAGCTGCATGGACACCAATACTGGTGGTGTTACACTTAGATGAATCTTATGGGGTGTAATTGAAATTGCTGACACCAATGTTGGGGGTTGTTTTGGCAGTCACCGACACCAATGTTACGGGTTCTTATGGAAGCCACCGATACCAAGGTTGCAGGTTCTTATTGCAGATACTGACACTAGTGTCAGGGTTCTTATTGCTGTCACTAACCACAGTGTTGGGTGTTATGGCAGGCACTGACATCAATGTTGGGAGTTATTTCAGGCACTTGCAGTAATACAAAGGGTATTACACTTACAAAAATCATATGGTTCGTTATTGCAGTCCCCGACACCAATGCTGGGGTTTCTTATTGCAGTTGCTGACGTCAATGTTAGGGTTTCTCATTGTAGTCACTAATACCAATGTTGGGGTTCTAATGGCAGGTTGGGGTTCAAATGGCAGTCCCTGGCACCAATTTTGGGATTTTAATGCCCTGTACACACAATAGGAATTTCCTATGGGCTAAAATCTGATGGAATTTTCTGTCAGAATTCCGTTCAAGCTGTCTTCCATCAGTCTTGCATACACGCTGTCAGACTAAATTCCGACCATCCAAAACGCGGTGACGTAAAACACTACGATGAGCCGAGAAAAATTAGGTTCAATGCTTCCGAGCATGCGTCGACTTGATTCTGAGCATGTGTGTTTTTTTTCTCCGTCGGAGTTCCACAGACGATCAGAATTTCCCATAGGATTTTTTTCAATCAGAAAAAAAAAAAACATGTTCTATTTCCAAACTCCGACTGAAAAAAATCCTATGGGGCCCACACGATAGGAATTTCTGATGAAAAAAATTCCATCAGACTTTTTTTATCAGAAATTCCTATCGTGTGTACAAGGCATTATTGCAGTCACCAACGTTTGTGGTTATTACTGCAGTCACTGACACAATGTTGTTCATGTATTACCATTCTAGTTTATAAAGCCACAGTTTACTTTCTAAATGCTCACTTTAGTGATAAAAAATATACAGTAGACATTTTGTTGTACATATCTGGCATTCTCAGCTTCTTACAAACATTTTAGGGCACGCTAAGCTAAAAAGGTTTCCTATCCCTGTGTTAAAGCCTTTTTAGAATAAAAAAATAGTAACGTTTCAACCTATCTGGAACATATCATCACTTGTAACTGGTTAACAAGACTTGTGTTTACATTCAATGAACAGTGGTAACATGTATTCAGCAGCTACTAGGGTAGCATTGATTCATTGTTCTATTACACACACAACACACATGCCAGTGACGATTTTTCTTGTAATTTCAGTTTCATGGTGTGAGCTGTTTAAATAGTACTGAGCCACTTTGCAGAGTTACAGCTGAGCTGCCTTCAATCAGTGTAGAGCGACAAAGTCACAGAGCTCTACTGCCGGGGAGAGACTGAGAAAGCTTCGGAGGGCAAACTGGTAATTCAATTATACCGACATAAAATGCCAGCTAGTCCAGCTTCAGTTATTTCCTGCTTCCAGGTCTACCAATGATGCCTTTTGTGTTATAGTCCCAAAAGCCAGGCTCTAAGTAGGATTTTTAAGAATACTCCAGGCAAACCATAATATTTATTCACATAAAATGAAATCCTAGTTACCCAGATGTCTGAGGAAGGGGGTCACTGAGATTTTTAAAGGGGGCTGGGTTTATTTAATCAGATCAAATTAATCATAGTGAAGATATTGCATCCAAGTAGAATGCAGGTCACACAAACAGGCTGCAAGTTTAAAATTCTTATTTGATGTAGTACTGTCATCATAATAAACTAAACTTTTGCCAACCCTTTGGCCGCGTACACACGATCGGTTAAACCAATGAGAATGGTCTGATGGACCGTTTTCGTTGGTCCAAACCAATCGTGTGTGGGCGCCATCGGTTATTTATCTATCGGTTAAAAAAAAAGCCAACTTGTTTTAAATTTAACCGATGGATTCCTAACCGATAGAAAAAAATCGATCGTTAGTAGGCACAACCATCGGTTAAAAATCCACGCATGTTCAGAATCAAGTCAACGCATGCTTGGAAGCATTGAACTTCGTTTTTTTCAGCACGTCGTTGTGTTTTACGTCACCGCGTTCTGACACGATCGTTTTTTTAACCTATGGTGTGTAGGTGCGACGGACCATCAGTCAGCTTCATCGGTTAACTGATGAAAACGGTCCATCGGTCCGTTCTCATGGGATGGACTGATCGTGTGTACGCGGCATCAGAAGTAACAAAGGAAAAGTACCCCCTGGTACTTTCTCTCAAATTTTCTCCAGCTCCTCATGAGCGTGGTACTCAATGTGTATGATGTATTGTATATGATTATGGTAATGCTTTGCACCAAATTGCGTTTAACACTTGAATACAATTTTTATGTTTTACAACAATTTGCTTATAAAAGAGTTTGCCCTTAAAGTCCCACAGTACCGGAAGGTACTTTTCCTTTGTTCCTTCTATACAATATAATGAGATGTTGGCAACACATAGATGTAACTTTCTCCACATTGATTTCCTCTTTATAACTTGTTCCAACTCTTAGGACCCTGGACTCCAGAAGTCCTTTGTACATCTGTTATGAAAGAAATACAGGGGTTGACATTGCTAGCTCGGTTTGGAAAATGCTAGCTGCCCAGCTGCCTCTGGCTTGAATACTTTTGAGTCCCTGACCTGGAACAAACATGAAACAGATAAGAGTTGTAGAAAAGTTAGCATTTCTTAAGCTTGCCATAGATGGTTCGAATCTTGGCCAGTTTAGCAGGGTCCAGCCAAGACTCGAACCATCTATGGGTAGGCTGATTGTACCCAAGTTGATACATCAATCGACTTGGGTACAACCAGCATGTCGGAGTTTCACATGCGATTATTGCCCGAGGCCTGATTTGATTTTTTTTCAGCAAGTTGGAACATTTGGAAGAACAAAAATGTGTGCTGACATTCTATGTGCCCACTGTTTAGATAGCACTTGGCTGCCCAGGTCACAGAGAAGGACTAATGATTCTTGCTGCCTTTCCTGAGAATATTTGCTGACTTTTTCTGAGGTCCAGCCTCCCTCCGTGTATTATAAAAAGGGAAGAGATCTAGATTCCTGGGAGCAGGGGGACTTAAAGTGATTGTAAATTATCACCTTGCAAAACAACCCATTCAGTATAAAATAGAAATGAAAGGCAAAACATTTTTGTATAGATCTAAAAATACATTATAAATATTTTTTTCCATTTTGAATAAGTGATCACATTCCCTCTGTTCTCAGCTGCACAAGACCTGGGGGAGGAGAAGCAGCAGCACACGATCTTACTAGAAAATAACTGTGCAGTGAGGGGAGGGGGGGGGTGTCAGGACAAGTCTGACCATGGGGGGAGAGCACACTGAGTTCCCAGCATAGCTAAAGAACTGACCACTGTGTGTTCCCTTAGTGCAGTGTTTCTCAATTCCAGTCCTCAGGCCCCCCCCCAACAGGTCAGGTTTTCAGGATTTCCATTATTTTGCACAGGTGATTTGATCAGTTTCACTGCCTTAGTAATCACCACAGCCTTTTCATCTGAGGGAAATCCTGAAAACCTGACCTGTTGGGGGGGCCTGAGGACTGGAATTGAGAAACACTGTCTTAGTGTGATCAGTTTTTAATAGGAGAGCAGAGGGACTAGCAGGAACACCAAGGATTTCACACAAAGGAAGCAATGCAAGGAGAACAAATATGTATGTGAAAAATGTACTACAGCGCTAACTATTAATTAAATTTGAAAGGAAAAAACACAACAAAAATACCCAAAATGATATCGCTGCATACACACAGGTGTACAAAACCAAAATGATACAAAAAAAAGGAAAAAATAGTGATGCGCTGAAATAAACTTTTGCTGATATGTGTACAATATGTTAAGAATTGATACCAAAAATACACACTCAGGAGGGTATCAATAAGAACACACAATAAAAAACAAATGAATTGTGAGAAAAAAAAACAACCTCAAGTGTAGCAAATGTCCAGTTCCGAGTAGTAGTATTTACAATACAAAAAGGGTTCCACACCCACTTGCTATCACAGGCTGACGTGTTGTTAAGCTTTCAAACAAAACACAGGCAGACACCTTGAAACTTCAGATTAATAAGTGTGGACTAGTGCTTAATTGCTTCCAAATGGCACAGCATATGAGGACACCTTGCTGCTTCAGGGCGAAATAACTCAAAAAGAAAAGAGATATGGTGCAATACTGTGGATCACAGATTAAGCATGGACAACAGCAAAAAAACAGATGCACTCACGAATCCCGTCTTCAGATACAGTCTTTGAACATAGCCTTACAAGCCGCTCAGTATAGCAATCTCCGCACACGGATGAACGTCCGTTGATCGCTTCACTAGGCTCCTCCCCCACGCGTTACTTCACTCGGCACGTGACTTAATGGTGATTAAGTCACGTGCTGAGTGATGCAAGGCGTGGGGGGAAGAGCCTAGTGACGCGATAAACGGACGTTCATCCGCGTGAGAAAAACACTATACTGAGCGGCTTGTAAGGCTATGTTCAAAGGCTGTATCTGAAGAGGGGATTCGTGAGTGCATCTGCTTTTTTGCTGTTGTCCATGCTTAATCTGCGATCCACAGTATTGCACCATATCTCTTTTCTTTTTTCTTTTTGAGTTATATCGCCCTGAAGCAGCAAGGCGTCCTCATATGCTGTGCCATTTGGAAGCAATTAAGCACCAGTCCACACTTATTAATCTGAAGTTTCAAGGTGTCTGCCTGTGTTTTGTTTAAAAGCTTAACAACACGTCAGCCTGTGATAGCAAGTGGGTGTGGAACCCTTTTTGTATTATAAGTAGTACTACTCAGAACTGGACATTTGCTACACTTGAGGTTGTTTTTTTCTCACAATTCATTTGATTTTTATTGTGTGTTCTTATTGATACCCTTCTGAGTGTGTATTTTTGGTATCAATTCTGCACATATTATCAGCAAAAGTTTATTTCAGCGCATCACTATTTTTCCTTTTAATGCAAGGAGAACATAATACATTCTCATACAAGTATATGGTACAGCAGGCACATAATCTCAATTCGAGGTTTGCCAAGTATGGACTTTTCCCATGGGTAACTTGGGGAAGCCACAGTCAGATGTAGTTAGGAGAAAGATGTTAATACATTTTATAGATGTTGTTCCAAGTTTCCAGTTAAAGTTGTTTCAACTGCTCTCAACCTAGTCTAAAGTTATTCAAGAGGCGCATGATGGGTCTTGGTGTATTTCTAAAGAACCTGGGTCTGCAATAGCACTATGGGGCATGTTTAACACCACTATAAAAAGGATAATCTACAAGGCTAAGAAGAGGCGGTAGTTGCTGCGGGTTATTGGAAGGAAGAACAGCTACAGCAAACAGTCATGGCATGGTACCTAGTTAGGTGACAGGTGCTTTGGTAGCGAGGGGTCGGTGCTCTGGCTCCCTCCCTAGCTGTCCGTCTCCTCCAGTCACCAGGAACAGACTAGCATTACGGGGATCTAAAGCCTAATTACTAGGTATGTTAAAAGTTAACTAGGACACATATGAGACCCGTGCTATGTGTCAAACGTGGTTTCATTTAGTTGCTGAGAGTGAGGTAACGGAGGTACACTGGACTGGTGGAGTGGGCAACGGCTCTGCATGTCCCTCCAAATGGAACACATACATCAGTTACAATTGCGTAGTTATTTAAGACAAAACATCTTATGGATGAACTGCGCACATTATTCCTGCATGCAAGTGGCTCATCTGAGTAAGGGGACTTCCTTAATTTTTGATTCTTCACATGACCGTAGCCTCCACCTAAATCCAGGCATTGGTAAACACGCCTTTGGGTGAGGTGTTACCCCCACATGCATGGGCGCAGCTAGATCCCTCCCACAACTTGGTCATCCCCAAAATGTCTGTTCCTCAACAGAACCATTTTCAGTATTCCTCGATATCCCCAAATGTCCAGTCCTCAACAAATGTCAACTACTCAACCCCAACTCCTTTTATACCATTTATCTTTTAAGAATTCAAAGCCTTCAAATATGATACTACATCAGAATACCAGCAAGCACACAGACATTTAGGTAGATTCACGTAGGGGTGCCTAACTTTAGGGCGGCCTAGCCTAGTCTTTTTAGGCTACACCGCCGTAAATTAGTTAGGCTAGTAGTGATTCTTAAACCAGGTACCTGCTAATTTTCAGCGGCCTAGCCTAAAACGAGCGGGCGTAAGCGCGCCTAATTCAAATTACTTGAAGGGGGGCATGTTGTATGGAAATGAGGCTTGACCTCACGTTTTTTGACACTGCGCATGCGCCGGGCGACTACATTTCCCAGTGTGCATTGCGGCTAAGTAGGCCGTACGGGCCTATTGATTTCGACGTGTACGTAAACGACGTAAATCCCGATTCGCGGACGACTTGCGCAAACAACGTAAAAAATTTGAACCTCGTGGCGGGAACGGCGGCCATACTTAACATTGTTATTCCACCTCATAGGTGGAATAACTTTAGGCGGCCTATCGCTTACGGAAACGACGTTAATCGACTGCGGCGGGCTCGCGTTCGTTCGGGAATCGTCGTAAATGCTCATTTACATAATCTAGGCCGGCCGCAATGTAAGCGCCACCTAGGGGTAAGCCAAAACATTGCAATCTAAGATAGGACAGCGCAAGCCGTCCTATCTTAGATATGTTTAAGTGTATCTCTGTTAGAGAATACACTTAAACATAGGTCGGCTTAGATTCAGAGTTAGGTCGGCTTATCTGTAGATAAGCCGGCCTAACTCTTTGTGAATCTACCTAATTATGCGTATCTATTGTTGGCCTCTACCCTACAAGTATTTGTATTTTAAAGTTTATAGATAAAACATTCCTAATCATTCCTCCACTAAAATTAGGTAGCTTGCTAGGAATATGTTGTGGGTTTCTATTTCCAGCGGCTTGCCACGATGCAAGATTTACAATCTAGAAAGTAGAAAGTTGTCAGGATCAGCTAAAACACTCTGCTGATTAAACAAATTGTTCAGTTCTTGTCATTACTGCAGCATTACTGCAACGCAAAATACCTAGTCAAGCTTCCGTCATCACTCCTTAAAGTGTTTCCTGAACGCTCCCTGTAGGCCGTCATGAACAGTAAAGTGTTTGCTTTAATGAGAGGTGGACTCTGAGAGCAGGAGGAAAAGCCAATGGGAACTCGGTTTATTGGATTTTGTTTGTGCTGAGTTAGACATAAATCATAACTTGCAGGTAATGAGCCCCTTGGAGACCACGTAATAGCTTAAAAATAAAAAAAAAAACAGAATAAAAGGAGAGGATGGAAATGAAAGTCTGAACAATATTAGGTATCCCATAAGAGCAGTCTACTCTTGAGAAAGATGCCTTTAAAAGATAATTCCAGCTTGCACATTGGCGTTTGTAAATAAGAGAAATCTATTCTATATGAACTAAGCAGTGTATGGTGGTGTGGGAAGCAGGAGAGATAAGCATTTACATTCTTTTAGTAAGGTAATGTTTTTGACAATTTAGATTGACGACATTGTCACTTTAAAATGAAGGCATAATGATTTTGGTAAGAACAGCAGATTTGTACCGGGTTTGCCGCCAACAACAGTAATAGTTTGGATTTAGGATGATACAATCTGTTTAGTTAGCCAATAAATGGTATTGCAAACCCCCCAACCTCTACCACACTTAAATCTACACTAGGAGTTTTACCACTTGGGGTCATCCGCTGATTGCCTTGCTAGTGATTATATGCCGAAGTTGAGCCATAGTTATTTGGTTGACACATAATTTTTTTAAATTAAGTAATATTATATTATTTCATTTATATAAAAAAAATATTTTTTTCTCTTCTTTCAGCAGTTTATTATGCATCTTATTATACATCTATATAAGGTTTGGTGATTATAAACTAATTTACCCTGTTAAAGATGTTGTAAACAATATATGTATTTTCTGTTTCTGGAAGTTATTCTTCTTGCTGTTTGCACTTGTTCAAGAGATAGAGGGTCCTGAAGAAGCAGGAAACCCTACGAAATGCGTCAACATCATTCCTCTATCTTGACTATAGCCTATGAATGTTTACAGTGGATGATGAGCATTGGTATTAATGCAAGCAGCTATATGAAATATGTGATTTTACATAGATTTTATTGGAAGAAATAAAGTTTTGTATTTTTATAAATATCAATGTATCCTTGTGTTCACTGGAGGGGTATTTAAAGTCCTAATATTCACAGTTTTGCTATATTTAAATTTACAGGCCACAAGGTAAAACACGTTTTGAGCCACAGGCAGAAACAAATCACTTAGAGCAACTAAGCTTTGGAAAACGAGGATACAATCCTGCAACTGCTAAATTTCAGATAGGAAGAACGGTCAGTATGCCCAAAACCAAAGTGTAAGGCACAAAAGGGAAACCATGTCCCACTTGTAGTCAGGTCACCTTTAATCCACATCCAGAGGCGTTACCTTGAATAGCAAATTAACTGCAAAAGCTTTGCTCTGGGTTGATTCAGTGCTCCTTAAATTTTACTGTCCTGGCCTCTACCTCTCCTTTTGCGTCTCATTTTTATATAACAATTTTTTAGCCATTCAACAAGCCCCCAAATAATTTCCATGTAGAAATGGATGGGGGGATGATAATGGGGATATTGATGATGAAATATGGGAAGTGGCATGTTATTTAATGACACAAGTATCTTTATCCTCAACACAAAAGTGTTCCCACTTGTTATTTTTCATAGAGTTTATAAAACACCTGTAAAATTGTATAGCTGGGGAAAAAAGGAATCTCCAATTTGTCCCTAATGTAGCCATGATCAAGGAACTCTCATCCACATGCTGTGGAGATGTTCTAAATTGGCATGGTATTGGTCTAATACAACTGACACTATCTGTTATTTTACATGCAACCGTTCCTCCTGATCCTTTATCATGCTTACTTGGTGTGACGCACAGGCGTTCTCAGCGATCCGGTGACACTACTCGGTGGTGCATCTGTTGTAGACTCCTAAGGGCTTTTATTTTTGAAGTGGATTGGAAGTCTCAAGCCAGTTTTTGCTATTCAAGGTTACCCCCTTGGTTATCGCTTTCTGGCTCAACATTATAGTCACTGCTCTTGACCAGCCCTGCACCCCCTGCTGATTGATTTCTTGCTTACCAGCAATTGCCATCATAATTTTGTCTATATGATAATACCCCCCTAACTGGCTAATGGTTTTTAAACTATGGCCAATGCTAGGGTAAAAAGACTGATTGTTGTCTACCTTCAACGTGGTTAACTACTGTATATCAACATGTCTATGCTCCTGAGGAAGCGTTGTTTTTAACGCGTAACATGTAGAGCGAGCCCTCTTTTTCCTCTGGACCCACCGCCTGGTTACACATCGCACAGTTAACCTTTGATCATACTCTTTTTTGAGTCTTTTATGATAGAATTGTAATATGATTGTGATAACCTGTGTGGACCAGTTATTGATTTCATTTCTTTGATTTTATATTTGTAACTGTTTTTTATGACATCTCTATAAAATAAAAGTATCTAGTTTCTTATCGTGTGCCTTTAAAGTCCAAAATGACTAGCCTTTAGCCAAAATCTACTTGGTGTGATGGATGAGGAACAAAATTAACCTGCCACAGTTGGTACACTGATAAGACTATCATTTGTAGTGCATAAGCTGGTGGCACATCATTAGTTACCCCCACATCGTCAGACTAAGCAAATATGGATAGGATGGGTCAATTCCCGGCTACTTAAAGGAAAATTGTAGTCAGAATCGTTTAAGGTTGCGGGGTTAGCCCCAACACAGTTAATATTAGATAGACCACTGCAACTGTCATAATCATGGAGTAGACATCTTTACAATGTAGGCATGTTGGGGGTTAAGTCTCTTGAGTGAAAATATTCGAAAAAAACTCAAGGAATGGGATTATGTAGGCAACACACAAAAAGCTTCAAAATATATAAAAATTATATCGATTTATTACAATAAATCGATATAATTTTTATATATTTTGAAGCTTTTTGTGTGTTTCCTACATAATCCCATTCCTTGAGTTTTTTTCGAATATTTTCAATAATCACGGGATGATGGCAACTACATGCCGTTTTGTATGAGTTGGTCCTTTTTCTAACGCTTACAGAGGGCCGTTTTTTGTGATGAAAAAAAAACGACGTTTTAAAAAACGTAATTTAAAATGATCGTGTGTGGGCAAAACGTTGTTTTAGGTCTTCAGAAAAACGACAAAAAAAAAGTTCGAACATGCTTGAATTTTTTGTGTCATTTTTCAAAACGTGGTTTTTTGTTTCACAGAAATTGACCGTGTGTAGCAAAAAACGACGTTTAAAACAACGTTTTTAAACCCGCGCATGCCCAGAAGCTAGTTATGAAGCGAGCTTCAATGGAAAAAAGTGGTGAACGTAACCTCGCTTTGCTAGAGCATTGTGAAAAAACGATGGTGTGTAGGCAACGTCGTTTTTGAAAATGAAGTTTCAAAACGTCGTTTTATTTCATGATTTAAAACGTCGTTTTTTTTCATCACAAAAAACAACCATCTGTATGCGGCATTAGTCTCTTGAGTGAAGAATGGCAAACCCAGTGTCTGAGTTTGTAGTGTGCCCAACGGTGTGATATGGGAGGGTTGGGGTGGGAATGGGTACCATTATGTACCAAAACCAACTTTTTTATTTATTTTGGACAGAGCGTGAAATGGTTTAAAGCGGGAGTTCACCCATTTCTTTAAAAAAAAAATGTTCCCCCTTAGATTCCTGCTCGTTTGGTCTAGGGGAATCGGCTATTTGTTTTAAAATATGAGCAGTACTTACCGTTTTCGAGATGCATCTTCTTCCGTCGCTTCCGGGTATGGGTCTTCGGGAGCGGGCGTTCCTTCTTGATTGACAGTCTTCCGAGAGGCTTCCGACGGTCGCATCCATCGCGTCACTCATAGCCGAAAGAAGCCGAACGTCGGTGCGGCTCTATACTGCGCCTGCGCACCGACGTTCAGCTTCTTTCGGAAAATCGTGACGCGATGGATGCGACCGTCGGAAGCCTCTCGGAAGACTGTGAATCAAGAAGGAACGGCCAGTCCCGCCCATACCCGGAAGCGACGGAGAGGATGCATCTCGTAAACGGGTAAGTACTGCTCATATTTTAAAACAAATAGCCGATTCCCCTAGACAAAACGAGCAGGAATCTAAGGCTAAAAAGTGCCCTCTAAGGGTGAACCACCGCTTTAAGTAACCCTGGGATTAATTTTTTTTTTTGCAGTCCTGTTTTTGCACATATGGTTTAAACAAAATGAGTATAGTAACTAGGTAATTTAGGCCTTGTGTACATGGGTGCCTGGGACCATACAACAAAAAATTCAGGCATCTACGTCCAGGTGGGTATGTCTGTCTGCATGTGCGGATTTAGGCAAGTACCATCATATACCCGCATACAGCCATTGATGTCTATGGTTGGCTATATGCAGTACCTCTGGCTACCAGGTGGAAAAATATTCCCAGATTTTAAGTTGTACAGGTATTAGCACCAGTGTGTGTGATGCCTTGAATCCCGTCAGTTTATTTATTTTTTGCCATCTCTGAGATTTCCCCTTATGTCATACCCTGTAGATACCACAGGGAGTGGGAGGAGATCAAGTGTCCCTAATGGTACTAGTGCCCCCAATGGAAGATTACCCCATTATTTCTATGTTAGTGGCAACTCAAAATCTGGATTTCCCTTTACTTTTTGTCCTGGTGACCACAAATACAGAGGGTGAATCTCCTTAGTGGGGAGATGGAAATAAAAACATAAGAGGGGTTCAAACTTCTTACCATTCCATACAAAACATAATAAAAAATGTTTTGATTAGAGATACACATGAAGGTTAATGGAGTGCAGTTTCCAATTTTAGCATCATTTAGTAACCAACATCCTTCTATAGTGAACAATTAGAAATGAATTGAAGTGTATTTATTGTTCCTTTTTGTTCCATCCAGCCTAGCGCATAAACCAGGTTCCTCCAAAGTTGGCATATCAGTGTCTTCCTGCAGTGAGCTAATGGGACAGAGATGGAGGACAGAGAGCATGCAAGCAGGCAGTGACAGATGAGATGTAAAAATGAGCAGTTTATTCCAGTAGGCGCGTTCTAACTTGGTTCTACATCACTGATGGTTAAATCCAGAGCATATGGCATGAATAATGTGAGGTTCTCATTTTGAAGCTTGCCAGGCACAATGTAACGTTGGCAAATTCCAGCCAAACTAACAAGACCTATAAAAAATAAAAATCTGCAGTATATTTATATAATATTAGACTTTTTTTGCATGTGTGCGGGGTGTGTTGGATGTGCCTGGGCACACCCTAATCACCCCATGCGCATTAGTATTATCACTCTGTGTGCCATCAGGAAGATGGTAAAGATCTCCCTCTTGCTGGCTATGCCGTAGGAAAAGTGTTTACGCTCTTCTCTTTCACTGTCCTGGAAAGGGGATCAATATGCCGGGGTCATATATATGTAAACACACACGTGTTTGAGCTTTAGGGTGTACACCCTAATGCAATAAGCTGTGCACACCTATGATAGGGTTATGTGTTATGGAATCTATTGATTCCAGGGATACCTAGAAATTTAAAGTGAACCTGTACTCTGCTCACATTAGGTAAAGCTAAAGCTTTGTTTAGGCCACATGCACAATGGGTGTCTAGCTCCAGCGCTTTGGTGCCGGTGGAAGTGGGCTTGATGGTGTGCCTATACCTTTCACTGACACCTAAATACCGGAGTATCGTGCATCAGGGCTAAACGCCTAGTGTGCTTGGAGCATTGAGATAAACCATATACCAGGGTTTTGCAATTAGCGGACCTCCAGCTGTTGTAAAACTACAAGTCCCATCATGCCTCTGCCTCTGGGAGTCATGCTTGTGGCAGTCAGAGTCTTGCTATGCCTCATGGGACTTGTAGTTCTGCAACAGCTGGAGGTCCGCTAATTGCAAATCCCTGCCATATACAATCAGAACTTCACTTTCATGCTATCACCACCTCACTTAGCCACTGTCAGAACACCTAATCTTCCTCTTTCATTTTAGACATTGTGAGCAAGTTAAAAAATTATACATTAACAGAAAAGATGGATAACGGCACAACAACATATTCTAAAGTGGCTTCTTTATTAGACCATAAAATCAAATGCACAGAAAATGAGTGGAAAATTTGAACAAATTTCAAGCACACGGGTGCTTAGTCGAAGATTCTGTGTGCGTGAAACATGTTAGAAATCATCTCCTCTGCATTTGATTGTATGGTTCCATAGGTAAGCTGCTTTGGAATATGTCAGTGTGTCCTTATCCATCTTTTCTGTAACAGTGAGTACCAGGTGAGGAGTACAAAGACAAGTGTGTCTTGCCTATAGGGATGAGCCGAACACCCCCCCGTTCGGTTTGCACCAGAACCTTCGAACAGACCGACCGTTCGTGCAAACATTTAGAACCCCATTGACGTCTATGGGACTCAAACGCTCGAATTCAAAAGTGCTCATTTTAAAGCCTAATATGCAAGTTATTGTCGGAAAACGGGTTTGAGAACCCGGGTCTTGCCCCAGGGAACATGTATCAATGGAAAAAAAAGTTTTAAAAACGGTCGTTTTTTCTAGGGCAGTGATTTTAATGATGCATAAAGTGAAAAAAAAAATGAAAAATTACTTTAAATATCGTACCTGCTGGGTGTCTATAGTATGCCTGTGAGGTGGCACGTGTTTAGAACTGTCCCTGCACAAAATGAGATTACTATAAGAAAAAAGTAATTTAAAACTGCTTGCGGCTTTAATGTAATGTCTGATCCCTGCAATATGGATGAAAATCATTGAGAAAAATAGCACAGACACAGACAGTACACACACCACATAGCTTTAGGTGCACACTGCAGAGGACACAGGCAGTAAACCATGTGAGAATACTGCAGCTAGCACAATCACCTGCCTGCCTGTCAGTAAATTAAAAGGAGCGGATCTAGCTAAACTATACAGTGTAACTATAAGTATATATACAACACCTGGTATGCATATATATCCTCTACACCATGGGTACTCAACCTGTGGCCCTCCAGCTGTTGCAGAACTACAAATCCCATGAGGCATTGCAAACTGCTGACAGTTACAAATATGACTTCAAAACACAGAGGTATGATGGGAACTGTAGTTCCGCAACACCTGGAGGGCCACAGGTTGAGCACCTATGCTCTACACACCAACTTTAACTGACTAGCCTGCCTGCTCTATCTACCTACAAAAAATTACACTCTCTCTCTCTCTCTCTCTTGGTCTTCTCTCTCTTAACCACCGCAACACACTACACAAGGCGGACCTGCAGGCTGCCTTTTATAGTGTGAGGCGTGTACTAAACCCCCTGAGCCATAATTGGCCAAAGCCACCCTGGCTTTGACCAATTATGGCTCTCCGTTTTTTGCAAGCTGTGATTGGCCAAGCATAGCCAGCAATGCACTGCGATGCCACAGTGAATTATGGGCCGTGACACGCCAATCAAATTTGGCGCGAACGGCCAAAACGTTCGTAATTCGACGAACGATTGAACATACAATGTTCGAGTCGAACATGAGTTTTACTCGAATACGAAGCTCATCCCTACTTGCCTACAGTCAAGCATGGTGGTGGGAGTGTCATGGTCTGGGGCTGCATGAGTGTTGCCAGCACTGGGGGGCTACAGTTAATTGGGGGAACCATGAATGGCAACATGTACTGTGACATACTCAAGCAGAGCATGATCCCCTCACTTCGGAGACTGGGCCGCAGGGCAGTATTCCAACATAACGACCCCAAACACACCTCCAAGACGACCACTGCCTTGCTAAAAAGCTGAGGGTAAAGGTGATGGACTGGCCAAGCATGTTTTCAGGCCTAAACAATATTGAGCATCTGTGGGGCATCCTCAAAACGGAAGGTGGAGGAGCGCAAGGTCTCCAACATCCACCAGCTCCACATTTGATTGGAGACCATCACTGTTTGTTTGACAATTTTCTGCCTTTCTACAATTTCTCAATGTTGAGGGATGTTGGGTGGAAGCGGCTGACTAGGCCATCCACTGTTTTAATTTTGGGTAGTTCTTCATAAACAGAATAAAAAATTCATACAGTGTATGGCCAACTTAATTATCCAAAGGGAAGAACATTGCCAAGCTCTAAAAAAATGGTACCTTTATAGTGTTATAACTCATATAACCCTCCCTTTCAGTGAGGCATGGGCCGCACATGCCTTTCTAATGTCAACTACCTGTAGAATAACCTCAGGAGGTGAGGCGTGGGTAGGGCCACATTACCTATGAAGCCAATCGAGGTAGCTGCCTCAGATAGAACTCATAGAGTTGGCACAAAGGTCAGTGTCTATACTGGATACCTCATATTCAGTACATTTTCAGACCTGTGTATGTTCAGTCTCAGGGCCGCACATCATCATTGTTTGTTATGGTAAAGGCATTTGACATCAGCACGGCCCGTGTCAGGGCAGCAGCAGCCTCAACTTTGAGACTCAGAAGGTGGAGGTGTTTGCCATTGACAAGGTTGGCCTAATTGCATAACAAAAAGCCTTGGCTGCACAAAGGGTGGATGGGATGGTGTGTTATAGGACTGTGGTGATCACCATAATTGCATTTTCGCAGCGTTCCTTTCTGTGGCATCATCCCGTTAAGGGTGTAGTGTGTCATTTAGGGTGGCCGTGGGGTGTCTGCGCATACGCACCCTCACATGGCAGCTTACGCCTCGGCGTCAGAGTGCCTTGCCATCCCCACATGGCAGTAGGGGCGGAACCCACTGGACCCTTCCGGGGATACAAATTGGAGGGGGGATATGGCTGGGAATCCCTCCTTTATTTTTCACTCCACTTGGCACAGCTGATTCCACTGCTGGGAGCCATTATACTACACAGGTACACTCATCTCTTATACTCTAGCACTTTGATGTCTGATATTGGGTCATTCTCTTACATATATATATTTTGTTGCACATATCGTAACCATCCCTTTCCTTTT